>NW_019392765.1:43200-153200 GCF_000648675.2 Cimex lectularius | reverse complement strand
AAAACTATTAACATTCATATCAAAAATAAAGCATAAAAAGTCATTATACAAACACGCTCTGAATTTTTAACGCTCATTATTATTCATGAATTTTATTCATGTATAAATTAAACACTTCTATTTTATACTCATGCCAAAAATTTACCTGCTTTCACTGTCATTGCGTTTACAATTTACACTTAAAATCAACTATGAAAGAAGATAGATAAAAAAGTACAGATGGAGAAAAGTGGGAAAAAAATACAAAGAGAGAAAAGGGGGAAAATATAGATATATAAATAGAAAAAGAAAAAAAAGATATAGGGAAAGAGAGCGAGAGGAGAGAGGTACAGAGAGAGAAAAAGAAAGAGCGAAAGAGAAAGTGAGCGACAAGAAGAGAAACACACAGTCACCGACAGACTATAATAAAGTGAAAAGAATGTGAGAAAAAAACTAGATCGAAAAAGACATCTGAACAACATAAGTAGTGCTAAGAGAAGGGATTGAGATAAATAGATATGTACATACATAGAAAGAGAGAAAAAAGAGAGAGAGACATTATTTGATAACATAAAATACACAAATACATTATAATTTTTTTTATTTTAAATTAAATAGAAAGTCTTTTTCCTGTTAATGAAATGTCATTATGTAAATATTTGTTAATGATGTTTCTGCGGTAGTGCTTTGCTTAGTTCCTAAACCGCTGTCAGACTTTATTACTACTTATTTGTCAATTTTTATCCCGATCGACTACCTCCCGGCATGGATTTGGCCGCAAAAGCCCGTGAAGCTTTTTTTATTTACGACCTTCTTAAAAGGGAGTGAATGCCACCGCCCGAAACCCATTTCGGATCTCCAGGATATTGAGGCGCAACTTTTGAAGCGCGTCGAATGTGTCGGTGACTTAAAAGAAGTGAGAGAACGTTATTTTGTCCCGGCACTTGTGATCCTTTGAAATCCGATACGGTCGAAAAAGTTATACAGAGCGTGATATTTTTGCGATTGTGGCGGCAATTTTTTTTTCTAGCAATAATCACTGCTGATCGTGATTGCCTGTTCAAAAGTTAGCTTCAACTTACAATTTCGTTTTACACTATTTTGAGTTATTTATCAAACATTGTTAATAAGCGGGCTTGTCGTCTGGCTTACATCGGGGTAAGTAGACTTGCACTATAGGTGGTCGAAGGTAGATTTGCACATAATTTCCTCGAATGCTATTGAGGCGATACTGTAGATCTTCATTTCTAAGTTATCAAAGTACATTCACTGTTTCCTCAACACACTACTTGTTTTGAAAACAGCTGTATAACATGACAAGTTGTTGGTACTCTCCAAACAAACATGCCAGTAGTTCAGGATAAAGAAGAAGATCGGATTACAGTCTTCTGTTCATTAGATAATCAATTACAACTTATTGAAATCCCCGTTAATTTTTCAATAAGAAGATGAAGGTGGCAAAACGTTTGGGTCTTTCTTCCTTGACCTTCTAGCTGTCTGTAAACTTCTTAAGCATTACATACTAAATGGGCATTAAATTAAATTAAAAAATTTCAATGGAATTATGATTTTGATTCTCTCTAAAAATTAACGGGGATTTCAACGGTGCTTATAGATTTTAAGAGAAATGTTTAGATTAAAAGATATCACGATTTTCCGACGCCAGGACGTGATATCTTTCAAAATCGATAAAAAGCGAAATTACTCTGAAATGGTTGAGAATCGGACCATGGTCAATATGAACTTTTTTGTTCATTTTAGGGTCAAGAATCTACTGGTGAAGTTTGTAGCACGAGTAGCAAGTCACTCTCAAACATTAGCAATCCTTGAACCACCATTTTTTCTCTTTTTGTCATCAACATCTTGGTCTCACAACCACTAAATAAGAAAATGACGAGTGCGTTGGAAGCGTTATTAAATCAGGTAGTTTTCCTCAAATTTGCTGCCTTCTGAGACTAAAATTAGAAACTCTGGATTACTTTATACACTTTCCGATTTACACAATTTTCCACTCTTTTTGTAGTTCTGGCTGAAATAAAACACAAAAAATTAGCCCAAACATTTTGCCACCGTCATCTTCTTATTGAAAAATTAACGGGAATTTCAACGGTGCTATTAGATTTTCAGAGAAATGTTTAGATTAAAAGATATCACGATTTTCCGACGCCAGGACGTGATATCTTTCAAAATCGATAAAAAGCGAAATTACTCTGAAATGGTTGAGAATCGGACCATGGACAATATGAACTTTTTTGTTCATTTTAGGGTGAAGAATCTACTGGAGAAGTTTGTAGCACGAGTAGCAATTCACCCTGTATATCAAGAGTTGGCTTTTGGCTGTTACTGAGTGGACATCTCGTCGTCATTTTGTTCGGTATTTGGATTTTTTGATTATACTTTTAAGCAAAGTGTGTCAATGTCGGTGTAACAAAGCCTCACAGATCAATGAAACAAAATTATTCGTTAAATTGACATTAATTCCACGGTTTTCCTGAAAAACCGTGTCTACCGGAGGGAATGGTGAACCAAGAGGGCCTGATGACGGTGCGGCCAACGGTGTCAACAAATCTTTTCTTCACCGGATCTCGCGACTCTTATATTTTCCAAATTGGATATAATAGAGAGATATGCATATTATGGTCTGAAGTATCTGATTTTACATACTAAGGTAAACAAATATTTGGTGGAAATATAAATTGAAAAACTTTACAAAATATCGAAAAGGAAGTAAACTCTTGAAGACTGAAAATATAAGATTAAGCTCTGAGTGTGCCGAATTTCACAAATTCCTTACCGAAACTCTATTAAAATTGATAACGGTCTCATGAAGGTAAGATCTATTCAACTTATTAAACTCGATTTCATCAAAAATGCAGCTCTCGCTGAAAAATGAAAAAAAAAACAAGACATTTAGACCTCCGCAAAAAGGGGGCAATGCCTCCTATAACAGTACATTTTTAAAAAATTCGGATAAAACAGATTTTATAATGAAAAAACGCAACAAAACCACATAATCGTTTCGCTACAAAGAAACTCCCTCTCCCGGTATTCATAAACGAAATCCTATCATCACTTAACCACAAGATTTATACAGCAGCTATGGAACATAAACTGGGACGTATTTCGCAGACGAGGACAAAACGAGGGAAAATATTCGTTCAACAGAAAAGTCATCCCCAAAATGCATACTTACATGTGCACGGAATTCGAAAAACTTAACCTCCTTCTGACGGCAATGACAGAACTCGTCTCTTCGGTTCGTGAGATGCGGTCTGGTGTGACCTAAGTTTTAGAAAAACATTTTCTTTATCGTGCCAACGTTTCGATCTTTATTGAGATCATCTTCAGGACTCAAAGTGTTTGTTTTCTGTGTAGATGTGTCATTATTGGGTGTCGTGTAGAGTGTGACATAAATACCACACATTTGAAGTAATTAGGAAGGGAAAGAAAACAGAACTACAAATCATGAACACAGAATCTTTTTTTGTAAAAAAAAAAAATAAAAATAAAAAGACCTCGGCCACTAATTGGATATTGGAATGTACTCGGACTCAACAACACACTGCGCAACTTAAATTCCTCAGAAATCGCCAGATTACTTTTCTACGATATCCTTTCTTATACTGCGTCTTGATTGGGTACTGATAAGTTAATTGAATTTTTGTATCCTGTAAAGTAAGTACTTTCAAAAGTAGGAATTCCGAATTCCCTTGACGATTACCTTTTTACTGATACTATATTTACTGGTACAAAAATCATAAGGCTACTTAGGTTCATGAAAGAAAATGAATTTTTTTACTGAACGGCAGATCGCCCTATGATTCATCTGCTAACTTCACCTATTTCACCGTAGTAGGCAGGAGTGTAATTGACCTGGTTTGTGTTGACTATCGCCCACTGCCGATCTGTGATGATTTTCGTGTTGTTGACATTGCTCACGTATCCACTTATTAAGTCGCACTCCACTTAATTTAATCGATCGGCCATTACCAAATCAAACAAACCAGCCATCTTAGTTGTAAATACTACATTACTTGAAAATACAGTTATACATGTGTAAGGTATACATACAATGTTTTATGGTATATAATTTATATTGCTGTAATCTGTATCTTTAGTTATGATCAATTGCCGCTTAAACCTTCATGGGATATTAATATTGAAAATTTATGTGTATTTCTATTTGCCATTAGCCCGTGCGTTTTCTCATTTCTTTAGTACATTCGACTAAATTTACTTCAAAAAGTATTATCACTATTAATTATTGTTACTTAAAGATTACGGCTAATTACATCTTTGATTATCATTGGTATTTTGGTTAATATTACAGTTATCGATATAGCCTTTATTTTTAATAGTGTAAGTTATTATAAAACTACTATCTTCACAAAATAGAAATGTTTATTGTACCTAAATACTTGTAAACTAAATATTTTAAATTACTAAAATTATAAATATACTACTGCCAATGAAAAAATAGGGACAGTTGAAATTTGTTTTAATTTTGTTTTGGATTTTTAATTAACATTTCAATATACTTCTCTTGCCTTAATTACATCTCGAAGACGCCTCAGCATACTTTCTACCAGTCTGGAAATATCACGAAAACTTCACGAAAAGATCTTTCAAGATCGTGGAGTTATCACGAAGTGATGGACGTGCTTTTATTAGTCTTTTGAGGTTATCCCATAAATTTTCGATGGGGCTTAAGTCTGGAGAACGGGCTGGCCAGGCTAAGACCCTTTTGTTACTCTGTTGAAGGTACGTTTGTACCATGCGAACGACATATGGGGCGGTCATCGTGCATTAGAATAAGATTGTCGCTGATTTGATCGAGGCAACGCATGATGTTCCAAAATTTCATCCACATAGCGAGTGGCCGTCAAACACCCTCCAGGAACAACAGCCAACTCTCCATTGAAATTCCCACCCACACCATCACTGAGCTACGTTGAAAAGGTCGGCCCTGGGAAAAATTACAAGCTTCATACCTTTCATACACTATTTCACGCCCATCTGGAGATTGTAGAGTAAATCTACACTCATCTGTAAAAAGTACAGCAGACCAATCGTATGAAGACCAAAGGCTGTGTTTTCGAGCAAATAGGACCGGCAACTCTGGTCAATTCTTGTCCTCTTACGGGACGAAAAGTCATCATCAGTCCATACAGATTTAATCTTCTTCGAGCAGTGCGTTCAGAAATTTGGACATCACTAACTTCTTGGAGCTGATGAATTACTTGAACAAATCTAAGGTGCCGGTTTCGCAAAATTCTCAAAGTCAAAAACGGTCATATTGTGGTTCTGTTACCATAGGGCGTCCAGAACCGGACCTTCTATGGTAGGACCCAGTTTCTCGAGAACATCTAAAGGCTTCTCACAATGACAATTAATTAAGGTTTTTAGTTGAGTTGAAAAAAAGCTAATGGCACGAGAGGGATTCGAACCCACGACCTTCGGCTAGATACGCCGCTGCTCTACCACCTGAGCTATCGTGACCTCGATCNTCGTGGGTTCGAATCCCTCTCGTGCCATTAGCTTTTTTTCAACTCAACTAAAAACCTTAATTAATTGTCATGTATTAATTGGTCAAGCGGACCACGAAAGTAGTGAATGAATTAATGATTAAAAATGAAGTACACTTCACTAAACCTCTCCGTCGTCATTTCAATTGTCGTCGAGAATCCAAACCGATTACACGACATTTGAAAAATGGCAAAAAAACGGTCATCCTGTGGTTCTGTATGCCCAGGGCGTCCAGAACCGGGCCTTCTATGGTTGGACCCAGTGTTTCGAAAACGTCTAACAATGGCAACAGCCGCATACCCGACGGAACATCCTCGGCACTGAGTGGCATTTTTAAGTTTAAAAATTGAAATTAAAAAAAAATGAAAACTAAACAGCTTATTGCTTCAGATGTCAAATGAGATTGGATGAACATTTTAAATTCTTCAATTAATTAAGGTTTTAAGTTGAGATAAAAAAAAGTCAGTGACACGAGCGGGATTCGAACCCACGACCTGCGGTTGAGATGGGAAGTTAGTGCCGAGGGGATCGAAGTCACGATAGCTCAAGTGGGAGAGTAGCGGTGTATCAAGCCGAAGGTCGTGGGTTCGAATCCCGCTCGTGACAATGACTTTTTTATCTCAACTTAAAACTTTAATTAATTGAAGAATTTAAAATGTTCATCCAATCTCATTTGACATCTGAAGCAATAAACTGTTTAGTTTTCATTATTTTTTATTTCAATTTTTAAACTTGAATGATATTAATTGGTCAAGCGGACCACGAAAAATAGTGAATTTTAAATTCTATAAAAAGTAAACATTGAAAAATCCTTTATCCATGTTTTGGATTGAGGATTAAGTGTGTTTACCTCTAATTGATATTCCCAATTGAAAACAAACCATATTCGTAAAAACAATGAGACAAATTAGGGCAGAATTTTCTTTTATCGAGAAAATGAAAAAAAAAATCTATTCAAATATCATTATAATTCGAAGAAATTCGAAGAGGAACTTGAGAATGAAAAAAAATCAGGAGATTTAGAATTATAAAAATCGTTAATATTAATGTGCTAAACAAAAAATTCTGATATGAAACCGATATGCCATTGAACACGGATTCCGTTTTTGCTTTGTGGAATAGCGATATCACTTTTTATTCATTAACAAAGAGAAATAACATCGATTATAACAGCATTGTTAACACTTTGAACGTAATTTATAAAACGGTCGCATCACAGTTTCAGCAGGTTCTGCAAGAAGTCGACATTACCGAACCGAAGCCGCAGCCTAATAGCGAGATTAAACGGACCAAAGAGAATTAGTGTTGTTCCTAACAACAGTTTCACTGAATCGCGTAACCGGCGTAATTCGACAAAATCTGTTCATGACGTTGACTTTAATTTAACGCTAAGTCGTTTATTCATAGAAATGATCCTGATACAAAATGATTTTAATTAAACCTTCATCTGTATAAACGGTCGGTGCGTTAACTCACCATTTTCATTGAGACTAATAGCAGTTTAAGGGTATAATCTTAACTTATGAACTTTCACTACTTTATCAATGTATTACATTGGCTTTCACTCTGGCCCGATATTTTGTAATAAAATAGGAGCAATTCCATAGCCTTTATTGGCATAGTTTGATGATTAATGGCATAACGGAATGAAAAAAGAAGTTTCTTCTATTTGTTATTAAACTTCCTTACTTTAAACCTAGACATTTTTCTTTTGATGTTTGGTAGTTGTTGATAATCAAATAGAGGTACACAGTACAATTTATATTCATTATTTCATAAAATTTATGAAAAATGCTGTTGGTTATTAAAATGCAGATGCGTTTCGGCATTTGGCCATCTTCAGTGTGGCCACAAATATCATTCTAAATTTCGCGAAGCCGTTGGCAAAATACCAAAATGCGCGAGAACCAACAAAATTCAGCAAAGTACGGAAGACAAAAATGATAGGTAACTGTATAAAAATAGGTTTATTACCTCGCAGACGACAAGAGCAAATCTCAAAAATGTAAGTATGTTGAAATTTTACAATTTTCACCTATTCTGACGAACCCCTGGCGATAAATTTAAATATTTTCTATTCCCTGTATAAAAAACTCGATTTTAATAGAATTAACGAATACATCTCAACGTATGTACGTATAGGTATGGACACTGTCAAATGGATAATCAAGATAAGAAGTGATCAATTAAAATTTGACAGTTTTTCACCTATGGAAGAACGATATCCCGTATGTTATACTGATGTGACTGAAGACCTATAGACTCAAAGACAGAAAAAATATAAATAAAATAAAATATATAAATAACTGATTATTCGGAAATCGTGAGATGCGGTCTGGTGTGATGTAGGTTTCAGAAAAACATTTTCTTTATCGTGCCAACGTTTCAATCTTTATTGAAATCATGTTCAGGCCCTGAGTTTTACAAACATTGTATAAATTTAACAAATACATGTAGGATGTGTTTGTAAATCCCAGGCCCTGAAGATGATCTCAATAAAGATCGAAACGTTGGCGCAATACAGAAAATGTTTTTCTGAACCTACATCACACCAGACCGCATGTATCACGATCTCCAAATAATCATTAATTAACGGTCACTAAACACCACAAAATCATATTTTATATATTATCTTATCCTCAAATCTTACCTCAAAAACTGATACCTCCAAGTCATCGATGGCACATTCGATCAAATTGCCGTATTATTATTTCTGGAAAAAAAATCTGAAACTTAAAAGTTCATTTCTAGAGTAGTATGGCTGTATCCTAGTGCAGGTCCCTCTGAAGAAAGAGACGTCTCGGAGTGGAGAATCTACGAAAGAAAAACAAAGTAAGGTACAAAACTGGCCGGCTATTTGTCAAAATGAAAGAAGATAAGATTTCCGAATAATCATCGACTAATGGTCACTAATCACCACACATATATAAATAAAAAATAAATTGTTATTTAAATTTATTCTTTCCTATGATTTTCCGGTGTCTTGTTAATACTCTTGAAATTTTGTTAAACCTCTGTAATTTTTGATTATCTTTAATATGGTTTACATTTTTTTAAACTTATTTATTTATTGAGGACATAAATGGGAAAAATCGGCTTATTTTGGTCAATTACTTACTGAAAAAACCTTATCAAGTAACAAGCCAAAGTATACCTTGATAATTAATAATTATCCTGTAATGTTGTATGTACTTAGGTTTCGATTTTTATTAGATTATTATTATACACATAGCAGCAAACTTAGTTAACAAATTTGAAAGTTTTATTTGCACGAAAATGTGTCGTGTTGAGAGTGCCGATAAGAATGACACATCTACACAGAAAACAAACACTTTGAGCCCTGAAGATGATCTCAGTAAAGATCGAAACGTTGGCACGACAAAGAAAATGTTTTTCTAAAACCTACGTCACACCAGACCGCATCTTATGATTTCCAAATAATCGTTGGCTAACGGTCACTAAACACATTGATAATACAATTTTAACTTTACTTTTAATTTATATATATGTAATATATGTTTTAATATATTGGTTGAAGATAACGGCTACTTACATTTTAGTAGACCACGTACATGTTTTTAAACATGATTAATATTTTATTTTTACATAAAATTGTATATACTTCGGATAAAGTCTTTATAGTAATAATAACAACAAAAAATGGTGAAAAATGGCAAAAAGAAGGGAAATTCAAAAAGGTGTGGTTGAGATGGGAAGTTAGTGTCCGAGTGGATCGAGGTCACGACAGCTCAAGTGGTAGAGCAGCGGCGTATCAAGCCGAAGATCGTGGGTTCGAATCCCGCTCGTGTCATTGACTTTTTTATCTCAATTGAAAACCTTAATTATTTGTAAAATAACAACAAATATGAATTAAGTATAAATCGACGTATACTTTGTACCATCTTTGGATAACAGTAATAATACGGAGACCTTCTTTTTCTAATTTTCGCTTCCACATATTGTGTGAAGGAAAAACTATTTGGGTGAAAAACAACAACTGAGACACAGCATGGACATAAATAATAATTCGTTCGTTTTGAAAAGGCAGGAACAAAACAAGACAAACAGAATGAGAGTGAGACAGAATGGACTACCCAAAGAGAATGAATCAATAAATATCGTTTTATTTAAGAAATCTCGCAAATCTAGGCCATGATCTACCTCTCTTGTAATTGACGAGAAAAGAGAGAAAGAGTGAGAGAGGGAGAGAAAGAGTGAGAGAGGGAGTAAAAGAGAAGAGATTGTGTGTGCGTGTGGGTGAGAGAGAGAGAGAGAGAGAGAGAGAGAGAGAGTGTAAGAAAGGGAATAAGACTGAGTGAGAAAGGAAAAGTGGGAAAAAGATTGTGTGCCAATAAGAAAGAGAGGTGAAAGAGAAAGTGAGAGGGTGATAGTGTGTTTTTGATACGGAAGGAATAGTAAGAAGAGAAGGAAAGAGGGATATTGTGTTTGTACAGTGAGGTAAAAATAATATTTATGCAGAGTGGAATTATCCAAAGTAAAACCTCACATATCAAAGCTTTTTTTCCTATCTTGTGTGTATATGTGTGTGATTTTTTGAAGGTGATAATTGAGATTGATAATTTTCCCTCGGGTCAAAATTGCCAACCTTTTATCTATTTTGAGAAACAGTGAACCCAATCTCGTGAGTGGGCTTAAGAAATCTCCACCCTTCTAATAAATCGGCTTTCCCTTTGTCCAGCCCCGGTGAAAATCTCTTTTTCTACTTCAATTTCCTATTGTTATTGTACTATGACGAATAAGTGTTTTGTAAGAACTTTAACATTCGGACTAAATCACTCGTTCGAGTCGTAATGGACTAGATTTCATCGTATAATCGACCTATAGAGGGTTGAACGGTTGTCTCGACATTGCTCATTTTTCTTTTAATTTTGCCCCTTACCATAAGGATAAAACAGCCTAGACGCAAGCAACATAACGATAATAAACCTACACTTCGTATAAATTGCAGTGATCTAGAATACAAAGAAAACCTCGATTAACGTCACTTAAAGAAATAAGACCTCAATTATGTGGACGGTTCGCACATATAACAAAAACATTGCCGCATAATGGAAATAAGTGCCAAAAATAACAAAGGAGAAAATTACCATAAGAAGGAAAAAATAACACTTTCCTCAATTTAATTGCAAATCAGTTTCTATTTCCGTCGCAAGAGCACCTCATTAATAGTCTCATACAGAATTCTGTCCGAATTAGATGAAATCATTAGAATAATTCAGAGAGTATATTGCACAGTGGAAAATTGGGGATGTAAACCGAAAAGTCGATCAATTACAGATAATTTTTTTTTTTTCGTTATGGACTATGCATATGGTGACAATTCTTATATGTGTGTTCAAATTGGGGGGGGGGGTTATTGTGAAAAAAGGGCCAGAGGCGACGGTGGGAATCGAACCCACGATCGCGGCGTGAGAGTCTCTCATGCTAACCACTCGGCTACCGCGGTCCCCGATAAAAATGTTACAGACTTATTAAAATAAAATTAGAAAGTGTAGATGCAAAATCTAACACAAATGTTAATGCTGCCGCTTTTTTCCTCTGCTAAAATTTTTTAAAGCTTATATGGATTTTTCGAACGTATTCTAACTAGGAAGGGTATAAGACTTTGATTAAAAAAATTGACTTAAATTAAACTTTGAAGTTTTTTTGCAGGGTCTAAAATTTCCCGAGTTTTCCACGTTTAATAGGTTGTCCTAGTTTCACGTGTTATCGTGCTGGTCTAAATACAGTTCGATTGAAACCTATCCTATCGTGCACTCGGCTTGTACAATAATAGAATGTAATTCTTTTTTTTTCTTTTTTTTAAGGTGTCTAAAGCTAGTGAAATAATTAGTGACAAACCGTTGGCCGTCGGGAAATCGTAATCGGAATTTTTCAAGCCTACTTAAACCATGAAAAATGGAGTACATCTAGCTGAAAATGGTTGATGGACTTTAATAGTTTATAAATTCTAAATCATCAATGAAAAAACCTCATTTATGCCCTGTTACTATTTTTTAGTATTTGTTAGACTTTTAAATCAGAATGGCGATGGATCTGATATTTTAGAAAATCTTACGCTGAACAAATTGGCTTTTTAAATATTTTCCTAGTTTCAGTTATTTGTCAGTAAATTCAAAAATTCCGGAATATGTTAATTTTCGCACTTTTTACGAAAACTTCAATTGCGACGAGGAAATCGTCTTGTAGCGGTGCCCTGTAGCAATCGACAGGAAATTTCGATAAACTTTCAATTGGTCACCTTGCACTTAGCCCGATTTCTCAACCGTTTTCGATTTATTCGCGTTATTTGAGCAAAAAACGTGGTTTTAACGTGCTCATAAAAAACCGATCACTCTATCTCCCGATTTTCAAGAATGCATAAAAACCATTCGGGTTTTTGGAAATTTTATGAATTACAACTTTTGTTTCGAGGACTTTTTCAAAAAAGTAAATAGGAAAGCGACAATTCATACTTTGACCTTTTGGGATGCGGAATACTTCTGCTGTCGATCACCATTTGTTTGCCTCATCACGGGAATTCAATTTTTCTTCCCATTTCACAGGTGTTGTGGCAGTTTGGCATCAAATAACGTATTGAAACAATAGGCGTATGTATCGTAAAATCGGGAGGGAGTGGTTTTTTCAACGAGCACGTAAAATACCTCGTTTTTTGCCCAAAAATCGCGGATAATTCGAAAACGACTGAGAAATCGCGCAAAGTGGAAGGTGACCAAATAAAAGCTTCTTAAATTTTCTTATCGATTGCTACAGGGGCCGCTCCAGGACGATTTCTTGGCTCAATTTAAAGTTTTCGTAAAAAGTGCAAAAATTAACGTTCCCGAATTTTTGAACTTACTGATGAATAACTGAAGCTAGGAAAACATTTAAAAAGCGATCTTGTTCTGCGTAAAATTTTCTAACAAATCAGACCAGGTTTAAGACTTGAAAGGTTGAGAAATATGCGTTTCCAAAGTTGGACATTTTTTCGTGCAAAAACGAGGTGGTTGGTTTTTTTATGATGGGCAGTGTACATAATGATATTAATAGTCTTTATTACTATAAAATTGTGCGGAAACAGAGATGTTTTATTGAATTTAGTACTGATGTATTGCTGTGTGATTGTTTTGGGCCCCTAGTGTGTATTGAGAATAATTGTATTTATCGACCTGAATGTGAAGTGTGAGTGGGCCAATGGCGGAATATTGTGTACCACATCGATCTGCAATTATATTAGTTACATAATATGTATGGATGGTGATGGAGGAAAATCAAGTACCCCACAGCCCAAATTGAGTAAATAGGAAGCTGATAGAAATTGATTGCGTTGGGTGCTGAATTGAGGTCTAACCCCGGTCTGCCAACACCCGGGGTGGATGATCCTCGTGGTCTGCTGGTAATTTATTTTACATTACATAAAAGCTGGAAATGGCGGCGGTCTGCGAGAAGCAATAAGCTCAGCTCTGTACACGTGTGTATGTGCGTACATCCGAGAGCAGTGTTTTCTCTTACCTAAGATAATAATCGGTACTCGGTAATCAGAAAAAAATTGTGTTTGTCACTTAACCTGACGAACTGTTTTCTTTCTACCTCATGATGTCGATCAAAATTGGCTTTTTTCTGCACGCTTATCTTCTTTCATTTTGACAAATAGCCGGCTATTTTCGTACCTTACTTTGTTTTTCATTCGTCGATTCTCCACTCCGAGACGTCCCTTTCTTCAGAAGGACCTGCACTAGGATACAGTCATACTGCTCTAGAAATGAACTTTTAAGCTTCAGATTTTTTTTTTTTTTTTTTTTTCAAGAAATAATAATACGGCAATTTGCTCGAATGTGCCATCGATGACTTGGAGTTATCACTTTTTGAGGTAAGATAATATATAAAATATAATTTTGTGGTGTTTAGTGACCGTTAATTAATGATTATTTGGAGATCGAGAAATGCGGTCTGGTGTGACGTAGGTTTTAGAAAAATATTTTCTTTATCGTGCCAACGTTTCGATCTTTATTGAGATCATCTTCAGGGCTCAAAGTGTTTGTTATCTGTGCAGATGTGTCATTCTTGTGTGTTCCTTTGTGTGTGTGAGACTCTCAACATGACACACAAGAATGAAACATCTATACAGAAAACAAACACTTTGAGCCCTGAAGATGATCTCAACACAAATCGAAACGTTGGCACGATAAAGAAAATGTTTTTGTATAACCTACTTCACACTAGCCCGCATCGCACGATCTCCACAAATAATATGATTAAACTTAACATTAATTTTTGGTCATTTAACTTATTGTTAAAAATTAGAAAATTGTTAAAACGAACAATTTAGAAAATGCAACTATATTACAAAATACTATTATTCTTATAGTAGTCAATTATTTTCATTTAAAAAAATTAAAACTGGTTGTCCATATAAATAGTAATCTCTAAACATAGAAAAAAAAGAAACAAATTTTATTAAACAGAGTTAAATAATATATATTGTACTGGAAAACCACTATTCCACTATATTTTTAAAAACACTATCTTAAAACTTGGCCAAAACAAAGTTAGCATAGTTGGAGTTTAACTTTTCGTTTCTATTTCTTTTGCTCCCATACAAACCGTGAAAGAGCAACTCCTTTTGAAGAAGACAAGATAGGAATGAGAAATGAAAGTCCGTCTTGTGAGATTTCACACGGCAAATATGAAAGTTCTTCTTTCAGCATACAAAAGGCAATAATTTTCAATCCAGAAATACCGAGGTCTTAGAACACCCACAGACTACTAATGGTCAGCGTCTGACGTGAAAGAAAAACAGGGCTCTTGCAAAAGATAATTATACTGTATATTGGACGTAAAGCGCGGAAAGAATAGAAAAATTATCTTGAAAAATGGGATAAACTTGAATTGATAATTTATTAACAAAATTTTAAAAAAGTTTATATTTTGTGTTTATAAACAACAAATACTGATTGTTTATAAAACGTTATTGTTTCATTTTAATGACTGAATCTATGCAAGATAATCATGGAATTAATAAAAAAAAAGATACTACGAACAATCTTGGTTGAAAAGTGCGACTATAGTTTGGCCAACTTGGTCAGACAGTTGCTGTATTGTTCAGCAGTCAAATTATTTGATAGATTAATAGGCTCAGAACACAATGAGCTGATGAATCGAGAGGAAGAGGCAGAGTATCACCCAACCATCATTGATATAATCATGGCGACGATGAATGATGAACTGAAGTTGCCAGCTTCCATTACAATTATTAACATCGCCTGTTCTGTTTACAGCGTTCAATTAAATTAAAATAAAATTAATTTATTAAAAATCGTACATATTTTATCCAAGGCTCACATTTCTCTTGGTCCAATCATTTTAGACTTTTAATAAAGCCAGGCTTTTAGGGTTTACATTGTACGTGAAAGTTATAAATCTTATTACGTTTCTAAATATATACTTTATTTTTGACTTTATTATTAATATAAAAATGTACATACAATTTATTTGCTATAAATTCGATGTTTGGATTGTTTATAACTAAGCTGAACGTTTATGCCTTTTAACTGAATTTTTTATGACGATGATGGATACTACGAAGTAGGGACTTTTGTTCCCCAAAGTACTGCTTACTGTGTCATTGACTACTGTTGCAGCAATTCCTGTCCCTGAGTTTTCTTTGTATTCATTGAGCAGTTGCATTCGAAGATGATTGTTCCTCCTCATTGCATAATTTACAAACGGGATTATCACTGAATACGACCATGTTGTGTAGATGTTTTGGAACTGTTTATACTTATTTGTTTACGTATTAAATCCATATCATAAAAATTGAAATTTTACTTTTCCAAGAGAAAAACGCGTTAATTAAGTTAATTTAATGATAGAAACTTTATTGAAAAGCTACTTCATTTTTTTTCGTTATTATGTAGATAAGAGATGCTAGGCGTGTTCGTTTGCTTTGCGTCTAGGGTAATTAATATGCTGGGTTCAAGTTTTGACAAGGCATTCTCCCGCTTTTCGGCTGCGCCTTGCTTGCCCCTTCGGGCTTCCACTTGCTGCGAAGGAGAGAGAAAAAAGAAATGGCGGATGCTCAAACGGCGATGCAAAAAAAAAGTTTTGAAAATGAGTACAAAATTCATCTTTTAAATTAATTTCAATTAATTATTCTTTTTGTGTAAGGCCTTGGTTGAGGTAAAAAAGTTAGTGTCACCAGCGGGATTCGAACCCACGACCTTCGGCTAAATACGCCGCTGCTCTACCACTTGAGCCATCGTGACTTCGATCGAGTTGGTGTCTGCAGTCTAGTTAACTCATTAAGTTATTAAATTCAATAGTTTTCGTGGTCCGATTGAACAAATAATACCTTTCAAATGATTAATCTAAATGTAGGGCATTGTAGAGCAGCGGCTACCAAGAATAATTAACCGACTGGGAATGACAAAGGCAATAAGTTCCCTTATTTCATCGGCTCCTATGTACATTTTCAGCCTAGTTTAATAAAAAAAAGTTTCTTCACTTCTCCTGCAATGTAGTTTCAGAAAGTCGCCATATATTTTCATAAACCCGTTGCTGAACATTGCAAATATATCCATTGTGTTTAGTGGTCTATTGACAAAATTCCTTTTTTCAGTTGCTTAACCTTTTTATGTAAGATTTTGGTCGAAATGAAAAAGCTAGTGTCAGGAGCGGGATTCGAACCCACGACCTTCGGCTAGATACGCCGCCACTTGAGCTATCGCGTCCTCCATCCACTCGGACGCTAACTTCCCATCTCAACCCCACCTTTTCGAATTTTCCCTCATTTTTGCCACTTTTCAAGAGGATTTCGAGTGGATCGAAGTCAGGATAGCTCAAGTGGTATACAAGCGGCGTATTTAGCCGAAGGTCGTGGGTTCGAATCACGCTCGTGACACTAGCTTTTTCATTTCGACCAAAACCTTACATAAAAAGGTTAAGCAACTGAAAAAAGGAATTTTGTCAATAGACCACTAAATACAATGGATATATTTGCAAAGTTCAGCAACGTGTTTATGAAAATATATGGCGACTTTCTGAAACTACATTGCAGGAGAAGTGAAGAAACTTTTTTTTATTAAACTAGGCTGAAAATGTACATAGGAGCCGATGAAATAAGGGAACCTATTGCCTTTGTCATTCCCAGTCGGTTAATTATTCTTGGTAGCCGCTGCTCTACCAATCTTATATAAACGTACACCAACGAATGCTCTACCTCTACCGGCGTATTTAGTTGAAAGTCGTGGGTTCGAATCTCGTGACACTGACTTTTTTTATCTCAACCAAGGCCTTACATAAAAATAATTAATTGAAAGAAGTAACTTTGTCAATTGACCACCAAAACATAAATATTTTATATTATTGCACAAAAAATTTTGGGAACATTAGGGAACGTTATTACACCTTCAGACCAAATGGATTTTCGTGACAGTGTCGTATTTTAGAAGCGCTTTTGCGTCCTGTTCAATTCTTAAGAAAATGGCCGTATGTGAAAAAGACCCGGACACAATAATTTGTCTTCTTCAACGGGCTAAGGCTGTGCCGCCATCCAATTTTCTCACGTCGTGTCCTATTATCTCGGAGCATAAACAAGGCCTGAAAAACTTGCGTTTTCTTGTTAGGGAAGAGACTGACCGGAAACTGATAATACTGCGACAAAAGAAAACAAAACATGGAACATAAAACTTAAATTTAATTCTTTCAAACGTTATTATTTTATTTTTATTAATTTATTTTCTTTATTGATTTTTGCCTATAGATGTAAAAGGTTTTCACGTTGACAATCTCGCATCAAATTCAAATGCCTTCAGGGTATTTTGCATACTAAGTGGATTCTACAATTTAATGGTAGAGACAGATTCTTAGATGAGAGGGATGAAAATTAAACTTGCTAAGGAAATTGAGGGCGCAGGAAGAACGCAGTCCCGCATTCTTTTATTTGCCTGCCCGGTTTCGCTTATTCTCTTTCTTTAGTTTTCAGATCTTCTCTACTCTGAAACCACTTGAAAAACCCTTGTTAAAAAACTAAAACCCTTTTAAATAAAGAAAATTGTTTATATAATCGAACGTAAGAAAGAAGAGAAAGTCAAATTACTTTCTGATCGTTTTTTTCCTTTTTAAACCCCTTATGGCCACCATATTCTTTTAAAAGGCTAGAGTCAAGTGAAATTTTTAACTCATTATTCAGATCTAAACTGTTCACACTCTCGCTTATTCTTAAATACCTTCTCTCATATTTACATAATATTCACTCAATTAGGGTGGTGGATTACTCTATATTTCTCCATTACTCATCTTATTAATGTATCACCTAATTAAGGATCGATTGGGTACTCAATATTCCATAATCAACATTCACACACTAAACATTGACACCAATAAATAGATTTACTTTCAACATGCGCTAGGGACCCAAAACAATCATTACTTTATACAGTAAAACAACTATGTTCTATTTTTTTATTTTTTTTACGAGGTTCGCAACAGAAGAGGTTATATCAATCCTACGTTTTTGAAAAAAAAAAACTTTTGTAAGTATGTCGGGTTCGAATGCAGGGCCGCAGGATTCGAACCCGGGACCTTTACCTTGCAGTGATGACCCTAAACCGTTGCAGCCACCGACGCCCCTCTAGTAGACTCTAGTTATCCGCGCTTTCACTCATCCGCGATTCTTCTCCTAGTTGAGTTCTAGAGGTGAGTGGAAATGAGGAGTGGTGAAGTGATGAATCACAGGAAAACAACTGAGCGTAAACGATTTCTTATTGATAAAAACTGAAATTTTATTGGTATGCAAAAGGAAGGAAATGCTTCGAAGCCTTAAATTCGAGGTGCTTCATATTATCTCGGTGGGGGGGTGCGTACCAAACATCACCGCGGATTACGAGAGCGTGTAATCTGGAGATTAAGCTGTCGAAAAGAACATTTATGACCGAATTGTTTAAAAAAACATTCGAGACGATACGATTAGCTATTATCTACCCTCCGGATGAAAATGTATTGAGTTTATTGTTATTAAATTACAATTAAATTTTAATAAGAGATTTTTTTATGTGTTTTTATCCTCCTTTTCATCCGCTGCGCAAAACATTTCGCGTGACATATTTCAAACAAAAAAGCGGAATGTATTTATAATTTAAACATAAGGGAATATAGATATGAGTTTTTTTAAGAAGTATAACACCCCGGCCAGACAATTAACGTCTTCTTCACCGTGCCGTGGCACCGCACATTGTTGTCTTTTAACCAATACAAAACGAGAAAAACATATATATAAACAAAAAAAAATGGTTTAATACACATCGCGTGATATCCTACTCCAATTCGCCATTCACGAACGTTCCCTGTGCGTGGTTGGAAAGAGTTAGCGAAATCAATTTACGGTGTGACAGGCGAGCTGAATTGTAAACAATTAATTGTGAAACTTGCTAAGAGAAAGAAAAATCTATGCTGTACAATCACAGGAAATTAACATTAGTCCCATCCTACGATAAGTCCTAAGATGGGACATAGGGAAATGGTTCATCTAGTTTGGTCGGATGAGAATTTATTTTCAAACCAATAAATAACACCTAACGACTCAAAACTGTCATATTTCTCTAAAACGTGTAAAGTGATTTGAGTGTATTTCATATATGACTGTGATTTCGCTGTATATTAAATATGTAATAGCCTAGTCTTAGCCGGCAGTTTCAACATTTATAAATTATCTACAAAATGACAAACGTACGAAAAACACTGAAGATGGCAAAACTCCAAAACAAGTATGGTAGACCTAACCAGCGAGAATTTACTGATTAGAATGAAAAGGGGCTATCAACCAACATATTTTATTATGTAGTCTTACTTTGTTAGAATTGAAAAAAAAAAAAAAAGATGGAGGTGGTATAAAAATTGCGTTTCACTGAAAAAAAGGACAAACAATATTTTCTCATTTAAAACAATATTGTTGCTTCGTTCCCCGCATTTCTTTACATGTAGCGAAAAGAGAAAGAAACGAGAGACTAGCGACCGACGGCGGTTTCAAGACTCACAGAAAGAAAAACAATTTTATCATTTTCCACGCGGAAATTCAACCTCACTCCTCCAGCGAAGCTTTACGGACAAAAATAAGATCGATAATAATATAAGAGCTCAGGCGCATTTCAGCACAATGGATGCAAATGAAATCACACGAGTTTTCCAAGATGGAAGTGGGAAAAGCGAGCGGTTCGCCGTCGTTAGACAACTTTCGCCGAGCTTTTCACTTTTCCCCCTCACCGTCCTTGACAAACGTCTCCGTCAATAGCCGGGGGTTTTTGACTTCTAGACCGGAATTCCTGTTCAAACAAGCAAAGGCGGTGTTTTTTCGACAAAAGACTTCAAACAATATACTAATATACTGAGAGGGGAAAAAAGTGGCCACCTATAAGATAGCTAAATAAAAAAATAAACTAAGCAAAACAATTTTACCAATAATGTTGTCATGGAAACAAAGACGAAAATAATCAATTCATTAAGGAGTATTTTTCCCCTTACCTTGATCATCCTTGGCGTGGCAAGGAACTCTTCATCTGATATCACATGTTCAATGTATCGCGCAGCTCTTAAGGAACCAACGATGAAGATCATGTTTTGTGCGGCCTTCCATGGAAATGTCTAACGAAACCATAACACCACCACCTCTGTTGGTTTGACAGAAATGAAGACCTACCTTGACTTCAAAATGGAAACATTAGAGGAATCTATCCACAATGCCGCATTAACCTACCATAAAAGGACTAATGGCCATCATCCTCGCAGACAGAAATGAAGACCTACCTTGACCTCATAATAGAAACAATAGAGAAATCTATCTATAATGCCGCATTAACCTACCATAAACGGACTAATGGCCATCCATCCACGCAGACAGAAATGAAGACCTACCTTGACCTCATAATGGAAACAATAGAGGAATCTATCCACAATACCGCATTAACCTACCATAAAACATACCATAAACACCTAACCACAGGTTGAGCAAAACGCGTCAACCCATGATGTATTGCTGGTGCAGTGATTGTACTGAATGTTTAAATAATCACGAATTAAAAACAGCTACAGTACATAAATGTCTCCGCTGAGGGGCATTTTTTTAAAGTAAATACTTGCAATACTTATAATTTTTTGTTCACTGTATATTTGTAAAGAAAAATATATTATAGGTAAATAAAAATTAAATTGAATAAAACCATTTTACCAAAAATGTTGCGTTGATCATTGAGCTTTTGAATGTAGTGGTGTGAAATATTTGCATACTCCTCTGACAGCGTCTGTCCTAATTTCGGCAAATTCTCTGGCATCACAAGGGCGAATTTTACCCTATTTGACAACTCGTCCCAAAGGTGTTGGATAGGGTTTAAGTCGAAACCACATGCTGACCACTCCAAACTTTGAATTGAAACCCGTTTCATAAATTCACCAACCACGATCCTAGCTGTGAAGGGCCTTGCATTATCATGCATTAAACTAATTCGTGGCACATAAGGGACAACTTGTGATAACACATCTTCAATGTATCGCACAGCTTTTATGGAAACCTCGCTGAAGATCAAGTTTGTGCGACCTTACATAGAAATGCTTGCCCAAACCCTATCACCAACTCCGCAATAGCTTCTCCAGAGTGAAAATATTGCGGGGATATACCGCTCCCCGTTCTTGTCCAAACCTGTCGGCCGTAAGAAGATCTCAAACAAAAACCTTTGACTCAACCGAAAACAAGATTTTAATCCAATCTTGCTCAGACCTGGAGATGGGATTTCTGTCGAAACTTAACCGAGCTGTTCTGTTGCTTGTCAAAAGTGCTCGTCCAGTGGCAGGCCTTGTCACGTGTAATCCAGCTTCTTAAAGTCCTCGCCTAATAGTGCGTAAACTGGCATTAAAATTTCTAATTTGTTGAAGTCGTTGCTTGATCTCAACAGCGGTAGAATACCGATTAAGGAGTACATTCGAAACAATAAAACGATCATCTCTCTGAGATGTGACACGATGACGACCTGATCCATGCCTTCTTGAGTAACCTCCAGTATGGCGATAAAAAACTTTTTCTGTTATGGAAATGTTAAGCACCTCGGCTAATTTGAAATTTAAAAATGGGACAACTTAAAAAAATCAAACCACAAGAATAATAGAGAGAAGCTTTACAAAAAAACCAACACAGAAGTGATTGACTAATGAAAGATTTACTTACAAAATCCAATTTTAAAAGACCAGATATTTGTTGCAACCTAATCAACGAGGATTGTATAAAAGTTCATTAAAATATTAAGGGTGGCCACTTTTGTCCCTCTCAGTATATATAAATCAATATCGATAAATCAAATATTTGTTACAAATCATAGCAGTTGTGAGTAATTCGATCGTCGACTCGCGTGTCTTTCAACCCTCCATTTTCATCATCTGGAAGCATTTAAAGAGTTTTAATTAGATCAGTTTGATGAATATTGATAAAAACTGTAATTTTTATATTTCTAAGAAAACTATGTTAACGATACTAACAACTGTAATTTAATAAAATCGAAAGACAACACTTGAAACAGGCGTTTCAGGCAAACGAAACTTACTTATTGTTTTAATATGATTTTTAAATCTTTCATATTTATTATTATTAGATTATTAGTGCTAATGCCAAGAAAATTGGGTGTATAATTTTAAGATCATTGGAATTTATATAACATATAACTCTGTTAAGAGATGTAGAGCAAGATACAGCCAAATAAACCGAAACACTGAGAAAGAAAAGAAGAGAAGGAGAACAAAAACGGACGAAGAGATGTCCAAAGAAAGGAAACTGCGAGTGATAGTTAATAATATAGATATAGGCAGACATCAGATTGGCATTTGCAAAAATTGCATTTCACGTAATGGGGTTCAAATTACATTCATTACTTTTCAAAAATTAGAAAAAAGTTGGGGGGGTCGATTGAGAAAGGATTGCGTGGTAATGCCCGGTTAGAAATGCTAAAGGGGATGAAGCCCCTAATCACAAGTTTACTGCCCTAGGCGGCTTTGTCTCGGTCCACCACCCCTCCTGAAAGTAAACTACCGACCCGAGGATTAAATCAAAAGGTTAATAGTACAAGACGACACCAAAGTTTTTGTTTTTAAAAATAATTCCTTGTAGAAATATCGTCCAAGTATTTTTTTATATGACAATTTTGCCTACGCCGAATATGTTATCAATATGAATTTCTAAAAATGCTTTTCTTTTTAATTAAAAATTGTATACACTTAAAGACAAAAGAAATGGCTACCCTGGTTTTTTGTCTTTGTAAATATTTGCAATCGTTATCATTTTTATTTTTTGATGTTTGCTGGATTTTTTTTTTTTTTTTGCTGGATATTTAGAAAAGTATATATAAGATATATCTAAATAATAAAAAATAAATAACAAGTTAAACTGAGAAAACAATTTAACTTGTATGGTGATGACCGTTAGTCCGATGATTAATCGGAAATCGTGAGATGCGGTCTGGTGTGATGTAGGTTTTAGAAAAACATTTTCTTTATCGTGCCAACGTTTCGATCTTTATTGAGATCATCTTCAGGGCCTGAGATTTACAAACATTGTTTAAATTTAACAAATACGTGTACGATGTGGAGAAAAGTGAATTTATACAATGGAAAAAAATATTATTTATATTCAATCAAAGTAATAAATATTATAAAATTAAAATTAATTTAATTTAAAATTAAAACTAATAAAATATTCAATTCAATACAGGTCCTCCTCTTGCGTTGAACTCCGCTTGCATTCGAGGTGGCATAGATTTTATGAGTTTTTGAATGTAGTGCTGTGGAATAATTTCATACTCCTCCAACTGGGTCATTCTTAATTCCTGCAAATTCTCTGGCATCATGGATGACTTATTGCCCTCTTTGACAACTCGTCCCAAAAGTGTTCGATAGGTTTAAAGCAGGGAACGCACTTACCCGATGCAACGCTACCCCTCGCAAATCCAAAGTCCAATTTTCCATATAAGTATTACCCCAGTGCACATCTGCCCGATGCCACGCAACGCTACCCTACTCTACGATTTACGATCCCCACTGTCCAGATTCTCGTCGAGTAGCATCGAGTACAGTCGAAATCAAAAGGACCGGACACTCATATTTTTATTCAAACGTATGACGGTCGTTACATTAATTATAACATACTTATTTTAATATAATCAAATTAACCGAGATCAAAAATTCATTAGTTTTTATTTTTTTGAACAATTAATTTTAATGGTTTGGTAGAAAATTGGTCAAAACACGGGAATGCCATTTTTTTATATAATGAATATAACTAACAATTTATTACATGGTTTTGCCAATAAAATGTAAGTAACAATTTATAACAACAGGACACTCATATGTTTTGTAGTTTATTTCAAACTATCAATATGTAATTTTGTGATTATATTAATTAAAACATTCTCATTTTAACGTAAACCAAATTAAACGAAATCAAAAATTTATTAGTTTTTATTAGAAAAAATTAATTTTAATGGTTTGGCAGAAAATCAATCAAAACACCAGAACATCATTTTTGATATAATGAATTTAACTAACAATTTATTACAAGGTTTTGCTCATAAAATTTAACTAACAGTTTATTTCATGGTTTTGCTCGTAAAATTACACCATTTTCGTCGGATAGCGTCAGATCAGGCCACTCATATTTTTTATAATTTATTTCAAACTAAGTATATGTAATTTTGTCGTTATATTAATTACAACATGTTATTTTAATGTAAACCAAATTAAACGAGATCAAAAATTCATAAGTTTTATAAACATTATTTAATTATGATGGATTAGGAATAACTTTATTTAAAACAATTAAGTTTAAGAAACAATTTATTAGATGGCTCACAAAATTTAACTAACGATATATTACAAGGTTTTGCTCAAAATAGTGCATTAAAAACAAAAGAGGCGTTGCGATTGTGATAGTGATTACTGTGACACAAGCTGTGTGACTGTACGCAGATGTGCACACTTTACCAAAACGTGACAAGGCGTCGAGTAGCATCGGGTAAGTGTGTTCCCCGCTTTAAGTCGGTTCGGTAAGGTTTAAACCATGCTAACTATGTAGCCCGTTCCAAGTAGTCATCAACGATCGTAGCTGTGAGGGGTCGTGCATTGTTATGCATAAACATAAAACCGTCGCCAAAGTGGCATGTAAGGAACAACTTCTAACTCGTTTTCAATGACCGCGCAGCTGTTAGGGAACCCTCGATGAAGAACAAGTTTATGCGACCTCCTATAGGAATGACTGCCCAAACCATAACACGTGAAATAATTAAGAAATTGTTAAAAATATTAAGAGTGGCCAAGTTTTTTGCCTTTTATTGTAATTAAGTCATTTAATTTTTTACACTTTGGTTTCTATTTACGTTTTACAACCCAATCGTAAAATTTAAAAGTTTTAAGACGGAATCGTTCTGCAATTGAATTGACGTTATGTTTGAGAATACGTGAGATTGTGGCTGGTGAAATAATAAAGGGTGTACCTTAGCTTTTCTTATCGCAAACTAAAGCCTTTCTTCCAATACAACAGGCACGTTTAAGAACCGTACGCAAAACAAATGGTTTTTGAAACAGAGAATAGAAACAATAACGTAAATGATAAACCAAATAAACGAGAATTTTTTTAATGTAAACATGTTCAGGAGTATATTTATAATAAATTTACCTTTTTGAACAATCAGTGCTAACACCCTGCGTTTATTTGACAGCACAATAACAACCCATAGTTGTGTTTATCTACTTATCGCGGATAGTTGTGTCACAGTTGATTTTTTTTTATAGTTTTCTATAAAAATACAATAATGTTGTAATGAACAATTTTCATACGATTAAAAAACGTCCACGATCGATAGCGTGAAGAGCCAATTGTTGTATGAAAGGGAGGGATAATTTTGCGCCGGGCGACGAAATCCAATCAAGTATCTCATTATTTCGTGAAGCTGTTTGCAAAAGAGGCCTATTTTCGTCAGATTGCAAAGCGTTGGTATCATTGTCTCACTCACGATAGATTAGGGCAAATTTTGATCTTATTACATTCGAGAAGGGGGTGAAAAATATTAAAAAAATAGGCCTTGGGTGAGTGAAAAATGGGAAAATTAAAGGAAAATTCTTCTTGGTTACAATAAATTACTCATATTCAAAACGTGATTACTTGACATTTATTTAGAAATCGTGAGATGCGGTCTGGTGTGATGTAGGTTTCAGAAAAACATTTTCTTTATCGTGCCAACGTTTCGATCTTTATCGAGATCATCTTCAGGGCCTTGTGTTGTCTGCATTTCAGCCAAAAAGTTCTCTGATTGAGAGCCGATGCTTACTTGACCTTATCCGACGTAAAATATATTTTTGTTCAAATTTAATCTATGGAATTGAAATAAATTTATTGCCAATTTTATAATGATTCTGTTTTTTATTTATTTATTTTTTTTTTATACTTCAGTACAATTTTAATCTCATGTTTATTTCATTTTTTCAGAAGTTTTCACTGGAATGCAATATATACAGTATATATTTCTTAAATTTTGACTAATTAAAATTTATTCTAGAGGTCTGCATAATGAATGTTAGTTTTCTTGTACTAGGTGTAAAGTATTCAAACTTTTGGCTAGCATCAGTAGTCGAGATTTGATAGATCAGCAAGAAAACTCATTCCTCACATTTATTTCATGGAATGTGAAAATGCATCTCAAAACCTACCAGAATAAATATTAAACGCTTCAGATTACTTTATGTTTTGTTTCGAAAACAACCAGCCAAAACACACCTCAAAGACAAACCAGCTGGAATAATTAGGGCTAAAGACAATCAGTTTGATCATAAAAATTTTATCTTATTTTTGACGACTTATGGTTGACGGAGATATATAATAGGTTATAATCTATTGCCACTAGATAATACATACAACAGATGTAGTTCCTAATATTGATTGGCTAAGAAATTAACGAAATTAAATAGCCAGATAATGTACTATTCGATTTGTGATATTGCTTGATCCTGTGTTGAATAAGATATTCGAGGTGATCGTTATTTTTGAAAAATAAGCTGGAATTTAAATTTGGTTGGGAGCACGGCTGTTAAGGGGAAAGGGCCGCCACGGCCGAAGGGGGCAGAAACACCATGATCCCGAAGGAATAAATCAAAGACGACCCAGTTCCTTTAAAACCCCTGCCCATTAATTGTCCTCTGGAGCACTTGCGAGATATTGTCTTTTTTGTATGGAACAAATATCCGGGATAAATGTTACTCGTCTGTTTTGGATGTTGAGTCGATCGAATCGGAAGCAATTTAACACGGCCTTCCGCTGAACACAAAGGTTCCTAGTTTAATTGCATTTACTGCTAGCCAATTTAAAATACTTTCACGGGAGAATCGGGAATTTCTGTGAAAATCGATTGATGCAATTTCGTCACAATAATTATCTGCATTGAGTGTAAGTCTAAAGAATAACAAAACAGGCTGAAAAATAATAAAGACAAAATTAAGCTAATCGAGCTCCTCCCTCACAAAATCTAATTTTTTAATGTGTTAATAAACCTGTAATTAACTGGAAAATTATACCATCAAAATTATAATCATAGTTAAATGAAAAACAAGCTCTTTTAATGTATTTGAACTTTATAGAATATTTTTTAACCTTAAACGATAAAGTACGTACTGCCCCTTTACAGTGAGATTTTTAAATCGTGTAAAAATCAAATTAATTAGAAACAGTTTCGACACGTAGAGCATTTTACCATGTTTATTAATGGTCAAACTGCTTGTTGTAATTAACCACTAAACAAATAGATTTAGAAGGGTTCTCTCTGTAAAGCCCAGATAAGCTTTCAACTTAATCTAGCCTATTCAATTATTATACAACTTTACACGGTTAGAAAAACAATAGAATTTACCATTTTTCTCAATGAATTTTTTAAATTTTTTCAAGGTATAATATTTTTTAACAATTGGATTTCGATTAATATTGACATGCAAAGTTACTCTCTCTAATACACACGACAAAAGATTTTAAATTATTCACGTTTCTTATCACTTGATTATCCAGCAACTGAAAAGGTTGTGCATTTTCGTAGGCTTCAATTTTCATCTTCTTATACATTATGAATTCTATTTAATGTTTCGAACTGCACTCAGGATCTTGTAATATTTTTATCACAGAATCTGTACGCCATCTACGTTTAGCAATCTGCTATAAAATTATAGTCCTATTGTATAGGCACTGGTATAGACACCATTATCCTATGAGAAATTCACATTGTCAAAATTGCAACTTTAATTTGAGCATATTCTTTATTTTTCTATTTTAATTGTCTTTTATTTTTTCAGGAAACCTTCTAAGGTGTACAGATACAAGAACCGATGGGTCGAGGCTGTACACAAAATTAAATCTCAGTCCGACACGGAGAGCCAAAGCACAACACCCACCGTCAAGATTTCAAGTCATGACGCTCAACCTGTAAGTTTTGAACAGATATTGATAAAAGCGTTAATGTTTACGTCTATATATATAATTTTTCAGTCAAATTAATCATTTTTTCAACCATTTTAATAATCGTCTCATTCAATTTAATAATCGCCTCAATTAATATAATCATCGCCCCATTCGGATTTTATAGTCAGGGGAGAAAATAAATACAAGCTAGGAGTTGCGAAAAACATTTATTTAAATTTTAAAAATGGAAAATTATTTATTCCGATCGCATTTTTCAATCAAATTAATATTTTTTTCCACCATTTTAATAATTGTCTCATTCATTTTAATAATCACCTCAATTAGTATAATAATCGTCCCTTTCGGGTTTTATAGTCAGGGGAGAAAATAAATACGAGCTAGTAGTCGCGAAAAACCTTTATTTAAATTTAAAAAATGTAAAATTATTTATTCATAAAGCATTTTTCAGTCAAATTAATAATCTTTTCAAAAAAATTAATAATCGTCTCAACCAATTTAATAATCGGTTCATTCAATTTAATAATCGTCTCAACTAATTTAATAATTCCCTAATTTCGTTGTCCGCTTGACCAATTAATATACTACAATTAATTAAGGTTTTTAGTTGAGATAAAAAAGTCAATGGCACGAGCGGGATTCGAACCCACGATCTTCGGCTTGATACGCCGCTGCTCTATCACCTTGACCAATTAATATGGACACCGCTCGGACACCAACTTCCCAACTCAACCCCACCTTTTGAACTTTCCCTTCTTTCTGCCATTTTTCATGTTGTTATATTAATTGGTCAAGCGGACCACGAAATTAGTGAATTTAATGATTAAAAATGAAGTATACTTCACTAAAGCTCTCAATGGCCATTTCATTTGTCGTCGAGAATCCAACCCGATTACACGACATTTGAGTGGATCGAGGTCACGATAGCTCAGGTGGTAGAGCAGTGGCGTATCAAGCCGAAGATTGTGGGTTCGAATCCCGCTCGTGCCATTGACTTTTTTATCTCAACTAAAAACCTTAATTAATTGTAGTAATTTAATAATGGCTTTTCACAATCAATGTAAAATACTTTTCCCCTGAATCGTAGAATGAAGTCCAGGGATACGCATTCACATTTTCCAGGGAAGTGTAAAGTGATAAAAAAAACACAGTTAGTCCGACATGGAGAAGAAACAAAGCAATAGACTGATCTCACAACAACATCACCCATTTAATCAAATTGCAAAAATATTCACTCCCACGTTTTTTTAACCAAAAGATTGCCTTGTGAGATGCCCACGGATCAAACTATTTTGCATTTCCTGCGAAGGCGAGAAGGCAGTGTACGGATAGGGATACAAGAGGTGGCCACTAAACCATCTGGACCTGAGTGAGATCTATTGTGCTCCTCTAATTTTATAAATATTATAGTAATAATTGTAATAATAAATATTATAGCTAGCTTCCTTTGTTAACCAATCCGCACAACGTTGCCAGCGGATTCTAAGTTTAGGATCTTGCTTGCGGCTTTTCCTCTTCTAGTTGCAGGAAAATACATCAACATAAACCTTTACACAAAAATAAAACGCGTTCTGCAGTCTTCTATTCTTCCTGGCTGTGTGTCTTTTTCTGTAGTCCTTTCCTAGTCTTCTATGAATCTCTTTGTGTGCCTCATACCTGGGATTGTTCAACTAGGTTTTGCACTCGTTAAAGATTCATTTTTGGATGTATAATTTTTTGTAGCAAGGTGCTAGGCCAAAATAGGGCTTGGTACTAGAGAGTTCATACTGGCTCCGATCTTGGTCAATATATCCACCTTCTCATTTCCTCCATGTCCCGAATACCCATAGATCCATGCCAGGGTCAGGTCATTGATGTCACTGACTTTTGCCAGGTGATTCCACACAATGCCTTATGACTTTTTCCTTAACTTCACACGAGATTAAAACCTTACGTACGACTTTACGACCTGAAATGTGTTCCTATTTCACTGGCGCACTATTCAATTGCAATAATTTCAGACTGGAAAACTGCAGCGAATTTATCTAAGTTTAAAGTCAGTTCGATCTTCAGATACATCTCCTGTGCTAAGGCAGTGTAAAAATTATCAAATCCTCAATATAATTATTTGGGACTATTGTTCAATTGAAAATTGTTCATCACGATTGTGTTCCATATGATGTTCTAAACTCTAAATAGAATTTGTAATGAGCGGTAATACCATTGTCCGACTTTGGTTAACCTCAGTGTTCTGTTGCAGCCGAACGGTCGATGTTGTACGATCGAACTTTTGCCTCACCCACCATATAGTCCAAACCTCCATCAAATCAACATGATTCAATCCATGGCGCTCATATTACAATAGAAAAGTTCAGCTTTTGATAACATAGGTTCGAGTGAATGGCAAAATGTTAGCCTAGTGTCAGTAAAACACAAAAGACTTTATCATGAAGAATAATACCATTTTTGTTATATATTTAAAATATTCATTTTTGATGAACAACACACCTTATTATATAATTGCACAAAATTAACGCATGGATTTCATAAATTATCGGTAATTTAGCGCAGGGTAGATAATAGTTTCTAAACTATCACTTGGGGGATTAAATTTTCTGAAATACATATTGGTTGTTTGCTCTGTTTTTCCTGAACCATTTTTCATACTACATGCTGTGAGAAGCTACATCAATGGCTACTGCTTTATAATGTGTAACGTCTGTTAATTATTATATGACGCCTTCTGATACTTTCTATTACGCATTATATGATATGTGAATTAAACTTATCCCAGGTTTTAATGGCCCTGGGGGACGATGAGTCAAATCACTTGAAATGTATTCAGAAGACGAGTCTCGCTTCTTTCGTGACCGGAGCTGGAAAGTCTCATCGAAATCATCTTGAAAAATGCTGACTGCTTTTCGTCCCGACGCATAATTGTTCGCTAAAAGGGCTCTTTCTCTTTAGAATTTCCCCCTAAGGGGTCCGTTTTTGTTGACCGTCGTATCCATTAGGGTCCATTACGACCCCGCAAATATGACACCGGGACGAGATGTAATTAATGTGTGGTTTTTCGCAGGAGGAGCACAATGGAGAAGAGAGAAGGAAGCCTTCTGTTATCGAGGAGACGTCCCAGACTCAAGGTAAGTCTGACGGCCTCTTCTATTAAATGGCCCATTTAGATACCAATGTCGCACAATTAACTATTATTTTTAACTTCAGCTGAAACATCACTTTTTTAAGACGTTGGTGCTTTAATAACGAACACATCTCCATTATAAAATTAATTTACCAAGTCATTTGAAATCAAAAGTTTCTTTCGACAACCATCTCACTTAATTCTCTTATCTTCAATCACCCAGAATAGAGCAACGAGCACGTGGATAAGCGAGTTCTGAAATTAGATGCCAATTAGTCCACGTGCTTACTTTGTAGGTCATAACGAACAAGTGGAATCATTTGTTGACAAGTTTTCCCTAGATATAAAAACAGCAAAAATGTGTCTTGCTGTGTATAAAAAATTGGTCCTCTTTATAACTAAACATAGTAACTTAAAAACTTATCGTCCTGTACTTATCTTCCATCTAAATATCACTCAAAGCTGAAATATAAACGACGGGTAACAAAAGAGATAAATATTAAAAAGCCAGTCGGTCCTAAATGGATAAATCAAATATATTTCACACGAAGAATTCTTAGTACGAAGACTTAGAAATCATAAATCTTTTGTCTAATCTGCCTAATATTTTGAATCAAACCAATCACAGCAAACAGAAATTATATCAGCTAATAATTTCGACAAATTTACACACACCAAGTGAACCAACGGACACTTGTATCTATTTGTTTATTTTCCATAATAACTAGGTATAAAAATTAATTGTTGACTTAAAACGTAAACACAACATTAATGACTGTTTTATTAGGTTTCGTGGTTCGCTGGGCTAAATAAATTCTTTTTCAATTAATTAAGGTTTTGGTTGAGATAAAAAAGTCAGAGTCACAAGCGGGATTCGAACCCCGACCTTCGGCTAAATACGCCGCTGTTCTACCACTTGAGCTATCGTGGCTTCAATCCACTCGGCCACCAACTTCCAATTTTAAATGGTTTTCTTTGATGAAACAATAAATTTGAGTAAAACATTTTTTTATAATTAAAACGTTGTTTTAAGTCGAGAAGATCTCGCCATGGCAGATGCTTTGGCCCACAACGGACGTAGCATCCGTTATATAGCCCAGGACAGGGTGAGTCGAGCTCTACCATCCGTCTACCTATACCTACAGTCCTATACCTCGATGTGAGGCCATTTGGTTTCTGGCAATCAGATGACGGGTGTAACGTGGAGAACATGCCAAACGTTTCACAGCCTTTTCTAAGACAGTCAGGTATGGAGTGGAATCAACGTCCTTGCCCGTACCGGTGTGATTATCATGTAGAATGGATCTTTTATCACAGTGATACATCGAGGAAGTCCTTCTGGAAGCTTTGGTCCCATCGCACCATTTATTAGGGACAACTTCGTGTTAATGCTCGACCGCATGAAGCTCGATTGGAGGATTACCACAATGATTTGGCCAACACGTTCTCCAGACATGAACCTGTAGAACAGTTATGGGAATGATAAAAAGACAATATAGTTCCACCTACAACAAACGTTGAAACTTCAAACTACTCTTGTTGAAAGGCTTTATGTTTAACAAGACGAAATCCGATCTCTTATTTACTCGATACCTAGGAGGCTTAAGGCTCTCCGCGAGGCTATAAAAGGTAATAAACGTTATTAAGTGCAAAACCTGGTAACAAATTCTTAGTTAATTTTTAAGCCATCATTAAATGATTTTCCTTTTGTATTGGTGAATTTTCAAACCGTCATAATTAAACATTTATTTATTAACTCTCATGAATTTCTCATATTGGTTAATTTAGTTTACATTAAAACAAGTTCACTAGATTCGTGGTCCGCTTGACCAGTTAATATCTTTCAATTAATTAAGGTTATTAGTTGAGATAAAAAAGTCAGTGCCATGAGCGGGATTCGAACCCACGGCCTTAGATACGTCGCTACTCTACCACTTGAGCTATCGTGTCTTCGATCTACTCGAAATCCACTTGAAAAATGGCAAAAGTGAGGAAAAAGTCAAAAAGGTGGGGTTGAGATGGGAAGTTAGCGTCCGAGTGGATCGAGGACGCGATAGCTCAAGTGGCGGCGTATCTAGCCGAAGGTCGTGGGTTCGAATCCCGCTCCTGACACTGACCTTTTTATCTCAACTAAAAACCTTAATTAATTAAAATAAGTATGTTGTTTAATGTTAAAATGATAAAAAAAACATAGTTTGAAATAAACAACAAAATACAAGTGTCTGTTTATTTTCTTGGATTGTATTTAAGAAATATACTTAAAAATAAATTTTCTGTTATATTTCTTTATAAAAAGTGAACTATAAACAGAAACAGGAAAGGGATTGTTGTTCTAACTAATGTGGTTAAATTTTATTGGCGGAAACTGGAATTAAGGTCTCGACTGTTAAACAATGTCGCGAATTCAGTTGACAAATGTTGGATTTGGTGAACATAGCTCCATCCCGGTACAACAGGATATCGACACAGACGTTATCTCGGCTGCCAGACATGTGGTCTAAAATTAGATTTGCCTCTGCCTAAAACCAGTAAATGGTTTAGTTGTAGAAAAATTAAACCTTTCTTAGTTTTAGGCTTTAGATTAATAAGTTCTCGTCCATCTTTTTTTTTCTTTAACGTATTTCTTTTAAACAATTTCGTCATTAATCCTAGAACACATCCGATTGAACAATAGATTTAGGTTGGCTAATTGGTTCGAATCTATTCTGAATTACAATGTACCTGTTCGGGAAATTGCTTCTACGGTTAGCCCAATCCTTATCTCGGATGTAATATGTCTTCCTCGCTGACGACAGAATATTACCCCAGACAGATCGTTAATTTTCTTCAATTCTACAATGGAATTTATCGATGAAGTCCAGATGGATGACAAGTTTATTTTGATTGTTTAAAATATATTTGCAGTTAATCTTTTTATATAAGGTTTCGATCGAAATGAAAAAGCTAGTGTCACAAGCGGTTTTCGAACACACGATCTTCGACGATGGACCAAATAGATTCTTTGCAATTAATTAATCTTTACTTAAGATTTTGGTTGAGATAAAAAAGTTAGCGTCACGAGCGGGATTCGAACCCACGACCTTCGGCTAAATACACCGTTTGTCTACCACTTGAGCTATCCTGATTTCGATCCACTCCCCATCTTAACCTACAACCTTTCGAATTTTCCCTCCTTTTGCCATTTTTCAAATGTTGTGTAATCAGGCTTAAAGGAGTGGATCGAATCAAGATAGCTCAAGTGGTAAAGCAGCGGCGTATTTAGCCGAAGGTCGTGGGTTCGAATCCCGCTCGTTACACTAGCTTTTTCATTTCGACCAAAACCTTGCATAAAAAGGTTAAGCAACTGAAAGAAGTAATTTGGTCAATAGACCACTAAATTTTCCGCAACGCGTTTATGAACACATATGGCGACTTCTGAAACTACATTGCAGGAAAGTGATGAAATTTATTTTTATTAAACTAGAGTGAAAATGTACATAGGAGCAGATGAAATGGGAAGCTATTGTCTTTATCATTTCCAGTCGATTACGTCAAACAAAATCTTTATATTTTGACTTTTCCTATAAAGAAGGAAATTTTTCATTTAATCAAAAACGAAATCACGTAAAAAAACTACGAAGAGGCAGGTGAAGGCTTTATTGGTTTTCAAAAGGTGCTATTTAAAAATCTTCTAAAATGCTGCTTATTTTACCATAAACTTTGAAAGTATTCGACAATGTTATATACTTACACTGAATAACACCCAAGTCACCCAAAAATATTTAAGTGATCTTTTTGCGAGATTTCCAGACGGACATCTTATTTACGCCGAAGGTTCACTCCTAAATGGACTAGTAGGTTGTTAATTTTATGATCCTGTACAGAACTACAGTAAAAAGTTTTCACTCCCACAGTATTTATCTATATACACTGCAGAATTGGTTGCTATGAGGGAAGCTATGAAGTATGCAAACAACCAGCAATTCGCAAAAGTGATCATATGTACAGACTGCCTTAGTTGTGTGCGAAAACTTTGCAATTACAAAAAGTTGTATATCGCGGACTACATCATTATAGAAATTGAACTTGCAGCAATGATCAGGTCTAAAGGGCATACAATAGTAATCACCTGGATCAAAGGCCATACAGGGCGCAAACATAATGATGTAGATTTTCCAAAGATGCCACCGCAACGGGTAATTTTCTAAAAGCGCCAGTACCTAGGAAATATCTTCATGCTATATTAAGATTACATCTGTAGATAGATTGGCAAATTGAATACCTGTCAAATAACAAAGGGATTAGATACAAAAATATGTTTCTGGTAGCATGAGAAACCTTGGTACCCCAAAGAAATTAATATAACCAAGGAATTTTGCAAAACAATAGTAAGGTTAAAATCCAATCACGGACTGTGCAAGGGATATCTCAACATATTTAATCCCGTCACCGAATTCTAAGGACTGCGGAACATATGAGGATCACGAACACATACATCATCATGCACTGCAAGAAACATTCAACAAACAGAAGTTCGACAGACTCTCAAATGCCAAAGAAATAAACCTTCAACCACCTTATGGGTACAAACCTCTAATTTCGTCAATCGAATTAGCTGTGTACCGTGAATTGTATAATTTCATTAGGAGTATTAATGGAATTGTGTAAATAATTATTACATTACAATTAATTAAGGTTTTTAGTTGAGATGAAAAAAAGTTATTGGCACGAGCGGGATTCGAACCCACGATCTTCGGCTAGATACGTCGCTGCTCTACCACTTGAGCTATCGTGACCTCGATCCACTCGGACATCAACTTCCTATCTCAACCCCACCTTATGAGTTTTCCCATTTGAAAAATGGCAAAAAGGAGTGAAAACTCATAAGGTGGGATGGTTGGATGGGATAGATATGAAGTGGATGTCCGAGTGGATCGAGGTCACGATAGCTCAAGTGGTAGAGCAGCGGCGTATCTAGCCGAAGATCGTGGGTTTAAATCCCGCTCGTGCCATTAACTTTTTTTCATCTCAACGTAAAACCTTAATTAATTTAAATGTATTAATTAGTCAAGCGGACCACGAAATTAGTGAATTTAATTAATTAAAATGAAGTTCACTTCCCTAAAGCTCTCCGTAGCCATTTCATTTGTCGTCAAGAATCCAATCCGATTACACGATATTTGAAAAATGGCAAAAGGAGGGAAAACTCATAAGGTGGAGTTGAGATGGGGAGTTAGTGTCCGAGTGGATCGAGATCACGATAGCTCAAGTGGAAGAGCAGCGGCGTATCTAGCCGAAGATCGTGGGTTCGAATCCCGCTCGTGTCATTAACTTTTTTTCATCTCAAGTAAAAACCTTAATTAATTGTAATACATTAATTAGTCAAGCGGACCACGAAATTAGTGAATTTAATGTGTAAATAATGATGTATAAAGTGAATATTAGTATTATAATATTTAGTTTTTAGGAAACAATAATAATTACATAATACGATGTAAACATGAAGGCTATATAAATATTTTGGAGTAAATAAAAGAAAAAAAAGGTGCTAACTTACCAGGTACTTACCCCAGTAAAACTTATGTGCGTTATCTATATGAAAATATACCAATGATAACTTATAAAAATGAAGGGGTTGTGTTGTTGTTTTGTACGAAGCTGAATTTAGAGATTAGAGCCTGTTTCAGAACAAAGGCACGTAAAGGTTTCTAATGGGCATAAAGGGTGTTACAATTATCTTCAAAACAATGTGATACCTCGTTTCTACGGCGTTGTATCTGGGTTCACGTTCCTACAAGTGGGATATGTCCCCGTTGTCGAATAAAACTCTCATTTTAAGAAAAACTGTTGTACATAAAGTTTTTTGACAACTTAAAACAGTTGAAATTATTGGACAACAATGTCATATTATAATGTGCACTTTTATGTTGAATTAGATTTGTGCATTTTTAGCATATTTTTAGTGAAGCTGGAACAGTTTGCAAGGAAAGGACTTTGTGCAATTCCAGTAATTACACAGTAATCTGTATTGATATTTCTAACCAAGTTTTGCTTTCCTGTTGAGATCAGCAGGATGAATAATCGGCAGTTGTCGTTTTTTCCGTTTCTTGTACAAACACATAAGAGACCGCCCAAACAAACTACTGGCTTGAATAGGTTAATAAAGTGGATCAGACACAACAAAATTGCATATTTTTATGAACTATATGCGATTTAAACCATTGCAACCATCAGAGAGTTAAAATCTTATTTTATGAGAAATATAAACCAAAAGAAAAATCGTCTTATAATGGAAAACTAATTTGTTATGCTAAAATGTAAAAGAATAAACAACAAATTTACAGTTTGGTCTTACCAAATTATTCTTGTTTGCCTGTTCATTTCGGCATTTGTGAAGTACCTTCAAAAAAGCGTAAACGTACTTAAAAACACACATGCACATTCTACTCTTACTAATTTAAATGACGAAAACGTGCCAAATAAGTAAAAATAGGAGGTCCAGGATGGTCGAGACAACCAACTTCAAGTCCGTCACCCGGCAGATCTCAATTATCTCACAAAAAATCTTTTGTACAACATTCCTCTTTTTAGTTTTCATGTTAAAATTTTTTTTTCAATTCAGATCTGTGATCAAACAATACATTTACAAGTGTTTATACTTAGTTTTCTCAACTGTCCACAACGCCAGTATGTTGTTAAAATGGTGATAGTGTTAAAAGAAGATGAAAGCCCAAACGAAGAATACAATTATTTGACAAAAATAAAAACTTTTGGTATAGTTTCTCTTTCGTCTTGTATGAAAGATTCTTCTTAACTATAAGTAACAATTAATCTCATGCCCATTTCTTTATTTTATTATTGTTCTTGATTATAACCCAATAATCACGAATGTTTCGGTTCCTCTTGGTTTAGGCAGAGCGTGCCAAATGGCCGGACAATGGTAAACAAACCCTCTCCATGTTCGCCAAGTTTTAACGACGCCTGAGACTGAGGAAGCTAGATAAGCTCTGAATGTTACAGACCATGTTTGTTTACGAGATAAAAAGAAATTTGTTTAAAATTAAATGCAATTTAAAAAGTGTGGATCTTTATTTTTCTCTAAAGTGGTCCGAGAGAAATCGCTTCGGTTTGAATGAATTTTTTTCTATATTTTTTCAACAATCATCATTTCTGATCTCTGGAATCTGTATTTTATTGGCGTAAATAAAGCAAAAAATGTTGTTGTTTTCAATCCTTATAACTTTATTTATAACTATGACTTTGACAATTAAATTTAATTGGAGTAAATCAAACATTTTTAATAATCTGTTCAGCTATTTTTCATACATTCTATGATAATTTAGTTACATTTAAATGTATGCAAGCCTTAAAAAATACACTTAGAAATACTACCAGAAATAAACTCGGGCTTCGTACTCGTATATTATCTCCACTTCCAGAAAAACTCTATATCATAGATATCTAACATATCATCATCCCTGAACCTAAACCGAACTTAACATAACCGTAATCCTAGCCCACCTGTAACCTACCCCTAACCATATTCTAACCCGCACCTAAACCTAAACTTAACTGTCCTTAAACTTAACCTTCCCAAATTTAACCTAACACGTTCCTAACTACAATTCAAAGTTGGCCAAACACTTGGATGCGAAAATGATCACGCAACTCCAAAACTGTACTCTTGTTACAAAAAAAATCAGTGTCGATGACTGGTGGTTAGAAAACTAAATATTACTAACAGAATTCGAACTAAGGAAACAGAAGTATGGCTACTGTGGCATATTTAAACATAATCATCAGATTGGTATCGATATATATAGTAAGATCGAAAAACAATATATTAGGGGAATATCTTAATCTTAGGTAAAATGTGTGGTGATTAGTGACCGTTAGTCAAAGATTATACAGAAATCGTGAGATGCGGTCTGGTGTGATGTAGGTTTCAGGAAAACATTTCTTTTATCGTGCCAACGTTTCGATCATTATTGAGATCATCTTCAGGGCCTGGGATTTACGAACATTGTACACAAAAAAGAACTCTTTGAGGGAGTAGAAATACTTTGAATGAATATAAAAAATATATTTTGCATTGTATAAATTCACTTTTTTCCACATCCTACATGTAGTGCACTACCGAAACTATAAAAATGTGTTAATGTTATACAATGTTTGTAAAACCCAGGCCTTGAAGATGATCTCAATAAAGATCGAAACGTAGGCACGATAAAGAAAATGTTTTTCTGAAACCTACATCACACAGACCGCATCTCACGATTTCTGAATAATCTTAGGTAAAATCTTAAAAATATAAAAAGGGAAATCATACTAGAAATACAATTTGAATTCTTCAAATATGGCATTTGTCGGATTATCCAACCCATGCATACAACAATTAATATACTTGAATTTAACTACTTTTATATTCCTTTCACTAAATATCTAAATATTTAAAATTTGAAAATCATAGAACGATAGTAGATTGGGAAGAAGAAGAAAAAATTTAGCAGACCCCAACTGTGCTAACCTGAGTGCGTTATTAAACGGAAAATGGCACACTAGCTCACCGACTAACAGACACTGTGCTATCGTGAGTGTCCTATTTGTTCGAAAATAGCACATCGGCTAGCAGACCCCAGATTGATATAATGTGCGTGTGCTTCATGTGAAGATGTGTCACCAAGAAGAACAATTTCCCAATCTTGGTACTAATATATATTTCTACATTTATAAACCCTTGGTCTGAAGAGCTATCTTTCTGCCGGAAATGATGTTCGAAAAAAATTTTAATCATCAGAATTTGAAGAAATTGGATTTTTGTAACGAAACGTAGCCACGACTCTAACAGCAGAACCATTTTTCCGGTGTTGTCCTTGCTTTAGACTTCTACAAATAATTAAAAAATGCTTATGAATATTCACCGAGGATCAATGTTTTCTTTCGATCCCTTACCGAAACTATTAAATGAGTAATAGCATCTAGTTAAAAAGTCCTAGTATTGAATGGCGAAATGCTGGTCAACGCTTTTTTCGCAACCCCCTGATGACTTGATTGTAAACAAATGCACTTCCGAATCGTAAGCAACTGATAATCGTGCAGCCCAGCCCGTTGTATAATGAATTCAGTGATGCATTATGCAGTTTTGGCAGTTGATTCTACAAAAAGCTGTGTCGTGCTCAAGGGCGATTTGCCCAATTCGGCCCTAAGTGCCTTTCTTCGGCTCAATGACCTCTTCTGGATTCCCTCCGGAAGGGGTAGAAGCCACCCCAACACCGGCCAAAGAGCTCTACCCATTACAGGGCTACGTGGGAAGACATCCCAGGCCAAGATTACCCCTCCATTGCCTCATTTATCCCTAAGCCTTCTTTCTTTTTTGCCACGTGTAATTTGCACCGTTTAAAGAATGATTTCTAATAGTTTTCGCACGTCTTGATAACATCGGACATCTTGTTAGCCGTATTAGTATAAATCTTGCTCTGAATTATCTTTAATCTGTATCAACAGCCTTTTATCAAATTATGTATGGAGTTACATGATCAAGTATTTTAAATGTTTTTTTGTGTTTTGTATGACATTCATCGATCTCATTTAAAAGCAACTTGTTCAAAATTGGCTGGCAAATAATATTCTACTCAACCAAGACACTTAGAAATTGGAACTATTAGAACGAACAATCGTTTCCTATGGATTTGAACTGATTATCCTCGCTAATAGAAAAGACGATAAGCAGGCAAAAATGATCGGAAACCACGACGCTATATTATATATAGAGATTAAGGTCTATTATCTATTAGAACTATCACACAACTTAATTTAAACTATAATTTTTCGACCATGAACTAGCTTTGATATATGTTCGACTTCTTAAAACCTTTTTTATTGATTTATTACCAACTGTTATAATATATACATCATGTAATGAGATACAATTTATTTACTGTTTACATATATCCTGGAGAGGAGCCAGCAACGATTCTTCTCCTCCTAGATTTGTGAATAGTTCAGACGCCGTACCGAGTTGTACGGATCGGATGTTGGACATGCAAGGGCTAATGGATTAGGATGTGATGATAGTTTTTCATGGAATGTGGAAAATTTATTGGGGATTAGTTTTTACGAATGGTATTGGGGGTTTATTGTGAAGGGTAGTGTTGGAAACGTAGTAGCGAGCGTTGACAATGTTTCTGATGACTCTGGGGGGGCTTTGGGTCTTGGAAGGTTTAGCGGTTTCCCACAGTTCTAATCCTTACGTACAAATCGGTTTAGTGGTGCCTTATAAAGTTTTAGCATGTTTTTTGTTGATAGGTGTGACGTTCTTAACAAAGTGTGTGGTGATTAGCGACCGTTAGTAGATAATTATTCAGAAATCGTGAGATGCGGTCTGGTGTGATGTAGGTTTCAGAAAGACATTTTCTTTTCAAAAGAAAGCTTTGCCCACGTTTCGATCTTTATAGAGATCATCTTCAGGGCCTGGGATTTACAAAAAAAAGTTTAAATTTAACAAATACATGTAGGATGTGGAAAAAAGTGAATTTATACAATGCAAAATATATTTTTTATATTCTATCAAAGTATTTCTACGCACACAAAGCGTTTGTTTTCTGCGTAAGTATGCCATTCTTGCGTGTCGTGTTGAGAGTGCCTGTGAGATATTGCTGTTTTATGTTTATATACGTTGGATTTTGAAGGGGTGGGGAAGGAAGTCGGTATAGAAAGACGTTTTTGTATAAGGACAAAGGGAAAAAAAGTTGGTAATAGTTCGGCCAGATTATCCTTTCAGGATTATATAGACGGGGATAAATAGGAAAAGGAAAGCTAAATTGTTGAAAAATTAGACTATGTAAAAATGTTTGATGTGTGGAATGTGATGAATGTTTTATATGTTTTGTGTGATGTGATGATGATATATGTATGTTATCTATATTGAATTTGATTAATGATATGGCGTACCTGCGAATGAGTTTACATGTGTCTGTTCTGTAATTGATGCTGTGTTTATCTCGGTTGATGTAAATCATTTCTAAAAAGTTACATTTATGTTTGTTTTGTCCTGTTTGTAATATTTTTGGATTGTTGAAATCGAAATTGTGTTTGTGTTCAACATGGTGGGTAGCCATTGGCCGCCAAAAATATTACACATCTGGTCTGTAATATTCTGTATGATAGTCTGTTTAGTTCGTGTATGTCGGTTCCAGGTTATACGACAATCGAGATAGCACCCACTGTAGTGTATACAGTCAGTTTTTAAAAAAGGAGTATTATTCTATGATTGGTTTTGTTTCGGAGGGCAAAAGTAATTTGGGTGCATTTGCTTCCATTTATCTCAACCGCCAGAATTTGCTTCATTCGGCTAGTCAAAAGACAACAAGACGTTCATATATTTTTTCGTATACATGCAAACAATTTTAAATGAAAAAATACATTATATACAAAATACAATTACATTTATTTACCAGACTACAAATCCCACCTTACATTTCATTAAATATTTCGGCCTTTTCTCGCGAATACTTATTAACCCTCCCCCCAGCATTATTTCTTGAATATCACGAAAGCGTCAGATCGATTTCCCTTTCAAAAGATGAACGCAATTATGATTTCTTCCATTTCAAGCTTTTTTCCACTTTTTTCCAATTGTGTTGTGCATGAGATAGGGCCCAGGAAAGGAAATTAGTTTTAAAAAAATATTCCTTAGATTGTCATTCAGATAACGTGACATTAGTTGAAAAATGGTGTTGTTGTCCGTAAGAAAATGTTTCGAATTACGAGTTAAATCACTGGGGGCCGACTCTATAATAATTTGCCTGTAATCACCTTTATTCTTTTTGTAGTCTGATTATTTTATTTTAAAATTAATAATGTAACGTTTTGCATGCACACAATGTTAACCAAAAGAACCTTCGTAGTAACCATGACAAAAGAATTTGGTTGGTGTAATTTAAATAATCTCTTCGTGCTTTCATAATTTCTGACAGAATTTTAAGAATTGCTCTGTTATCGCTCTAAAATTCCTTCAAGAAAACAAGCAACGGGCCTATTCCCTTAAAATGATATTTTTAATAATTAATAAATAATAATAATTTTAATATATTATAATAATATAATTTTAATAATATAATAATAATTAATAAATAATAATTTTAATAATAATTTATGGAGATCAATAAAATATTTGGCAAGAACCTGGCAGACTACGGAGATGGGTATGGGGGAGAGGAACAGGCCATTGCTGAGTGTTTAAATTGTTGATTGAGATTTAGGGTTGTTGGGGTTATTAGAGAAAGTTTTACCTGGATGGGGAGGTGTGTTTTGTGGATTATGACATTGAAAATGGTTTTGATGTACACGGTTGATTTGTTAGGTAGGATTTAAGAACTTTGGCAGTCATGAGGTCGTATCGTGGGGATTTCTTTGCCGGGAGGCGGATGATTTGGTATTTAACTTCCGAGGGATGGATTCGATTGGGAGGCGGTACGAGAAAAAGAGGGGAATTGAGGAATTCGACGAAATGTGGGTGAAGAGTGAAGACAGTTCAAAAGGTGATTGGAAAGGATATGTCCTCTCTGTACTTGATCAGGTTCATGATACGATGGGGCGTCTTATTGGGGAGGGTGCTCTTTCTGACTTTCTCAGTGGGTAGCCATAGGGAGTTATCTTGGGTGGATATGGATTCGAGTTTGGATCGGAACTGGGATGAACGGTTTTTAGATCATTCGGATTTCAGAGGTAAGATGGTACAGTGTTGTGGGTATTTATAAGAAAGATGTGTCCAGGGTGAGGATCAGAGGAGAGTCGCCCGAGGAGAAGTCGCTTACGGAATCAATAGAACGACGGAAAGAACCACAAAGATGTGTCAGGAGAGTGGTTAAGGTCGGTGGGTCAGTAGGTTGATCAGGGAATAGATAAATGTAATTATGGGGAAAGAGGATATTTTTTAGGAGGAACCCCGGGAGTAAGTAGTTCTGCTCCCCAAGGTGGGGTGTTTAGCGTTTAAATCTCCCCCTATCTCTCATAAGGATCGGACAATAGACTCAAACTGTAGGGTGTATATAGGGGCTGCCGATGTGCTGTACACAAAATTGAGATGTTTTGGAAGGTGCCTGTGCTTTCTGAGAAGTAAGGGGGAATAATGTTTTAGACAAGGATTTGAAGTCGTTTAAGATGAAGGTAAAGTCAATCATTATGTCGTTAGAACGAGTGGGGATACGGATGGAGGTGGGTAAAATTTTTCTTACAGATGTTGCTGCCACACTGTGTAGCTTATTTGCTGATTGAAGATCTTGCGTGATTCGCTGTTAGCTGGCTGTAGCTGTCTTCCTTTTGAGGGTGGATCCGTAGATTGTACCTGGTTTGTCCTATTGTGCATGACCTTATTCCTAGATTTTGAGGCTTCGTGGTTAGTGGAGGTTGTACGATTGACGGATCTTTGCTGGCTATCCTGTCTGAACGTGCTGCAATTCACTATGTGACACATCCACGGTAGTTGCCCGCCACAAAGAGCACTGGTGGTAGGTAGGGTTGGTGGTTTAAAACAGTCTCCGGAGCACTTAACATTTCGGAAGGTGATGGCATGCCTGTTTGGGTACCCATATTCTTGATTTTGTGTTGAAGTATCATGTTTGGCTGTCTGGGTTCCCCGATTGTTATCTTAGTGTATGTTAAGTATTGTAATTTGAATATTTCAGGATTCTTTTTAATTCGAACTAGGACTTTAAATAACTATAAGACGGGTCCAAGAAATAGAATACTCACTTTGTGGGCCAACTTAAAATTCTAGTTTTCCAGCCTTTTTTAATCCCGTCGGACGGTTTTGCGTAGTATAATCTCCGAATTATGAAAATGTATGAATCTTCTTCTTTCAGATGATAACATTGAAAGTCGGATTTTTTTGTCTTGAAGGAAATTTATAGATCTTCTATAACTATCGTAAGTTCGCATAAGTATATTATTGATCCAAGACCGACAGTGCTAGGTGTCTTTACTAATCATATTTCCAATACTGATGTACAATGTTGAAATTTTGTATATTTTTTATTATAATTGGAGGAGGCCCAGTTGTGTGAGTGTTTGATTCATGATTGTTGTTGGTTGTGATATGGTGACGTTCGAAGTGATTTCGATGTTGGTGATGTCGTTCTTTTTCATTTTATTTTTCCTGTAGGTTGAATCCCCCCGTGTATGGTGTTGGCTGGCTCCGGCCAGTGGGTAAATTGCTCATAGCGCTCGCTAGAGCAAGTGGATTAGTACAATAGATAGTACTCGGAGACCGATGTACACAGTAGGGATTACCCCCACTGAATACCCACTCTCACTCGCGCTATGGTTGTGGATTAACGGCTCTATTCAGTTTGTGTTAATTATTTTCACAATTACACTATATCACTGTGAAAAGAAGGTATTTTAACCTGAACGTGGCGAGATTAAAATTTGTACTTAACTACACATAAATGTTGAAGAATAAAAGTGAAAAAGTTTATTGTGTCAATTTCTTGGCTGAAACAGAGCTCAAATTTCAGGTGTTAACTGGCAGGGTGGTGGCTGATACTGTTAATAAAAACAACTTTAAATTTAAGAAGAAAGAATACCTTTTCGAGGACGTCAAACGGACTTCCTTTGGGTGGAAGGGAGATGGCATTTTTAATAAAACGATTCTACACAAAAATCATTAAGTCGTAAAATTAATTGGCCGGGATTTTCTCTGGTTATTGGTTTGTGAACCGGTGGTAGAAGTATCGATTGGCTCACTGTTAACTGCTTTATTGTCACACGGGGCTTGATTTCCGCAATTTAAAACAAGGTCAAAGTTGAAAAGTTAATCCCAAAAAATAAGGATTTTTACCTCGAATCTGATGTATTCAATATAATATTAATAATGAATTTTTTGGAAATTTGGTGGTTCCAGGGAATAAGTACTGCATTAAAAATGTGGAACTTGAGAATTTGATTTGATTGTAGCCATTGAATTAATACATTTATTTTTTTTAATATTATTGAGAGCAACACGCTATTGAACAGATAATATGTAACACAATCGATTACCAAACCTTTGAAATATATTCCAAAAATCTGTTTATCTGAAAAGGATAAAATTGTAGATGTCATGTTGTTTTTAGATTTGTTTATTTAAACACGCATGCCGCTACATTCGTTTTGAGTTAATTTGATGGACCGAAAAAATAAACATGATGTCGGGCCAAAAATAGGGTATTAATTGCCCGTCAGGTGAATTTGATCACTCGATCGCAGCCAGCATCCCCGATTATGAAACAAAGCAGGTGTCTCGAATAATCGGCTTTGCACGAAAAGCATGCTCTCGCGGGCCTTTAAAACGCCAGATGCTTCATTTATCGGGTAACTGCAGACTTCCGGAGCTTTGTGCCAATTGGAAATTTACCTCCCCCCTCGTGAAATCCTTTCCAACCAGGTCGGCAACCGTGAAATGACGATTCTATGTCGGTAACGTCTTTAGTTCAATACTGACACGCAAATCTACTGGACAATCTTGCTTATTAACACGGTATCTCCCGGAAATACAATATTTTCAGCTCATTTCTGCAAAATAAATAATGTCGCGTTAATAACATTTCCAGGTTCCAGAAGACTCCAGTGTGTTTGTTACTTCTCGAGAATTTTGTCCCTAGGAATATTATATAATCTGGGTCAACTTCTAATACATAAGAAACAACCTTTGAACAATTCAGTTGTTTATTTTTATTAAATGCACTAATTTCGTGGTCCGCTTGACCAATTAATATATAACAATTAATTAAGGTTTTTAGTTGAGATAAAAAAGTCAATGGCACGAGCGGGATTCGAACCCACGATCTTCGGCTTGATACGACGCTGCTCTACCACTTGAGCTATCGTGACCTCGATCCACTCGGACACCAACTTCCCCTCTCAACCGCACCTTTTGTATTTTCCCTCCTTTATGCCATTTTTCAAATGTCGTGTAATCGGGTTGGATTCTCGGCGTATCAAGCCGAAGATCGTGGGTTCGAATGCCGCTCGTGCCATTGACTTTTTTATCTCAACTAAAAACCTTAATTGATTGTTTATTTTTATGTTAACTGCCTTAACCTGTAGCCTGTAACAACTGGAGTAATCGTTTTTTTTAATATAACATTTTTTGTTAAAACAAATATTTTTATTAACTAACTAATTGCATTATGTCTTCTTCTCTTGTATTGGGACAGTACTGTTCTGGGGCCATTCTTGACAAAAGCCAAGCTTTTGATCAAGTTTGGCCCCAGGCTTATTCATGATCAAAAGCATCCTACCCTCACCTATTATCCCATACTGCACGGTTATCTCACCGGCCGGTTTTTCGTCATTGAAGGAAATTCCTTTTCAGAATATTTCCTTAACCATGCTGGGGTTCCTCAGAGTAGCGTCCTACCCACCACTCTATGCCAGGCTTATACAGCTGATATTCCATCTCCTCAAACAACCACACTCACTTTTGCAGACGATACAGCCATCTCCTCCGATAATTCCTATCCTATCAAGGACAAGAAGGTATGACCCGATACAAGGCTCTTATACGACTTCTTCATAAATGGTCTGACTTGCTTCTTAAAAATAAAACACTGCAAATGGTTAGTTCAGCCAAGGTTCCAACATCAAAACTGCCCAATAGTTAATCTTAGGAAAAATCCTTGATTCTCCGTTTTAAGTATCGAACTAAACTACACATACCGAGACGAAAACCGCTCCGATTATCGAAAATGTCACAAAATCGTCCCAACCATAAATCAGCATATTCAAAAACTCGCATCTCGACAAATCCTCTCCAATCCTCTTAGCGAACTGATGCAGTGACGGTGAAAGTGATAATGGCACAAGTGTAATGAAGCACACAGTTTAACATCATTGGATCACTACCAACATATATTTTCTTAACTATTTTCTTTAATTTTGAATACATTTCCTATCTCCATTGTTTTGTTGCCGAATTGAAGGTAATTGTAATGTCATTCAAACAAAGCAAATTAAAAAAAACTACAAATCACATCGCATCTAGTAAATTTGCTTTGTTAGCTCTTAACAGTTTTGATAGGTGTTTCTAAACATTTTAGCCCATCCTTTTCTTTTTTTCACTAATATAGAAATTAACTACAACAAGCAGTTCTTACGAAAGCAGTGAAGGCAAGAAAGAAAAATACTCAGTTCTTTTGTCAAGCTTTCGAGCAATAAATCCCCTTCATCACAATTTTGAAACTATTACTAATTATTTTATTGTGTTTAAAACATTAAACATCTTACAGTACTCGAAATTTTAGTTTCAACCATATTACATACAATAGAACATTTTCCTTTGATGATGAGTTAAGATCTTTCACTCGTACATTCTACAATTACATTTTTTAACTTTCGTCTGGTTTTCTTATCACATAAAACCACCACATCTGCCCATTTTCTGAATATTATTATTTATTATGTTTACAAATTTTGTGTAATTTAAAAAAATGGGCAGATGTGCTGGCTTCGAACGAATCTTCAACTGAGCTTTATTTCTCTTCTCTTGAGATCTTGATTTTTTAAATTAATCTTCAAGTGCAATTTAATTTTTTACCTATCGTTCAGTGTTACTTGATGGTTTTAAGAAGAAATTTAATTATTTTAAACTTATTTTATTTCCTTGTGTCCAATATTTATTTACTATATTTTGGCTCATTCCTTTTATTACTAAGATTAATTGTGTTACCTAAATTAATCATTATTTTAATAAATAATTTATTATTTAACCATATTTCTTTTATACAAGTAGTTTTTAAGTTTACTTCTTGAAGGTAGTTACCATTTCTTTATTACTTATATATTTCTTGTCTTTCCTTACTTTGTGACAGTTTATGTGCATCTTTCCAACAATAAAAATTGTTCTTTTCAACAATAAAAAGGGCTTTAAAGGTGTTATGTTAAACAAATAAATAATAACGAATCAAATGCAGCATTTAAATTAGATTATTCATATTTTGTAATTGTTAGTTACTTCAATTTTTCAATGTAAAGATGCAAATAAGAACGTGCTTTTCACATAAAATAATGTCTAGATTAATTACGTCGTTTTTCTATTTTTGTAATTACTGGCAGATTAAATAAATGTTTCAAAATATGTCAAGTCCAGTAAATTGCTTATTAAATTTTAGCCGTTTATATATTCTTCCGAGTTGAAAGATGTAATTCATTACCCACCTCTTTCACGTCTCATCTACGGAAATGAGGACATTTCTCGGAAGAACAGCTAGGTTCGTCTGTGAGACATATTAGGTAGAAACTATGTTCCTTTCATTTGTTTTGTCGGATTTCCTGTTCAAACCGGAGTTTTATTTCTTGGATCATTAACTAGCCTTTGAATCGCAAAAGATGGCCGTCATTTTGGAAAAGTCTACCAGGAACATTCGTTAATGTTTTGATGATATGTATTTATTTCAGTCTTAGATTCTACTAATTTGAAGTGTAATATATCTAAATTTTCAGCTGTTAGAAAAATAACTTTTATTTCATTTATTAGTAAATAGATCATAAAATAAAAAACAACTAAATAAATAAAACAAGTGACAATCTTTCGTAGTTAAGGACCACGCTGGATCTCTTGGTTTTGATTACCTACTTTACCGAGAATATTGTCCAAGGACTCGTTCAATGGGACTTTTAATAATTACCATTCGTTTTCCATTTTCACTGCGAAAAGTTGCAGATTAAAATTTTTATTTTACTGGGCCACGTTATTGCAGACTTTCTATTTCCAAACAGACTTTTAAAAAATACCGTTTATCAGATACGCTATAATCGTTGAAACGTCTATTTGCTTTCTCGCTTTTGTTTATGACCGGTTAGCCTTCCAGCCGGGACTGTTTAAAAACCAATAAATTAGATTCGATTTGCGATAAAAGCCTCTTCTTTATTCTAAGGTCACGACCACCAAAAAAAAAAATCCGGCAACAAAGAATTCCTGGATTAGCCCAGCTGAGTTAATGGTTCGCGGAGTATAAAAAGGAAAATCCCTTTTTATGAAAGCAGCAAGGGCCTTAACTTACATTTATTACACTGTTGATAACGATGCCATTCTCTTTTTCGAAGTAGGCAAGGGTTGTAAAACCTCTTTGTCCTAAATATATGCAAATTTTATTTGTGAACATATCCTCTGAAATTTGTAAATCTGTCAACGGCTGGAGAAAACTGTATGATACGACAGCTGAATAAAATATTGTTTTTCGGGGTAAATAAAGTCTTCCATCTAGTTTTTCCATTTAAATCTCCATTTTTGCGACGTTCGGCACTCTCCACCGCGAAGTTGTGCGAAACTTTAGGAGACTTGGTCAATTTATCCGCAAAAAAGAGCGTCAACAATCGATTTACGGCTTGGTGAACTTTGCCGTCGGTCAATAACATGAGATACTGGAGAAAAACCTAAAATTCAACAAAAATGTTAAATTTCCTATCGACATCGGGTTAACATATTACCCTAATATATTTCTTATTACATTTTGTTCTTTTCCACTGTATATTTGTTAATCTGATTAATCTGGAATATATGACATATTTGTTTGTAAGGAATGTTTCATTTTTATTTCCCCGCCTCCCTTAAGACAAATTTATAGGCTGATGTTTTTTTGACAATTATTTATGTGAACTATTTGTTGATATATTTTATAAAACTAAATTATTTTTCTAGTTCTCAGCTTATTATTATATAAATTATTTAATAATAGGTATACACTAATATTATTAATAGTTCATAATATTAATAGACTCATTCTGTCTATTATAATGTTATAAACCTTCGATATTCATTTCCAAAAAAGTCATTTCTTGATTTTCGTCCATGGCCCTCTTGAATTAATTAATTAGGGACAAACCAGTGTCTCAGAAGGCACGCAATATAAACCATATTTGGGGCAAGGTTGGTGTTAATGACTTCATAGTTTAGTATTTGTTTAGAAACTTTGTTATGATAGCTTTAATCTCAATGATGAAGATCGAGACTCTAGACAACCTTTTATGTTTATTGGCTAGATAAAACCATGCAAGGCTGTTAATGGGATTAACAACGATTAACTAGAATTAATAATTACTAGTTATGTAACATCAATTATCATATTAATTTAAACGTTCAAAAAGCCCTGATTAAAAAGCTGTTGTTGATTATTTAAATGTTAATTGTTCAATTGATTAATAATTATTCCGTAATTAAATAAAATCGCGTTTTTATATTATTAAGCTAAATATCTTCAGGCTAATAGTCATCAAAACAATTATTAACCTAAATAAAAAAATATGTTAATATACATCTTCAAAATTTCATCAATGCTAATAATTCATATGACGTGGATAAATTCAAATTCTGATCACATTTTAAATAAATTGGATGGGTTGATGGTGGAAATTTTATAAAAATACCTCATCGAACCCAATTTAGTTTAGTTTATTATAGGGTACAGGTAGATGGAGGAATATCGAGTACTCCATCTACCAAACAGAATGAGTGTGATTAACGTATGTTTGTGTGAATGTATTTATTGGTGTGAATGGGGAGAGGCTGATGGTGACGTGGCATCTCCATAGCCCCTCATGTTGCGTGCGTGACTTGGGTTTATGGAGGAAAACGTTTAAAGTACCCAATCGACCCCAAATTAAAGTAGTGGACAGGTAGATGGAGGAATATCGAGTACTCCATCTAGCAAACAGTGAGATCAATATAGGTCAAGGTATGATTGTATTTATTGGTATGATTGCGTATGAGTGTGTAGCGGTATTTTGCTAGTACTTCGGGGCTGAAATGACCAAGCTGTCGGACGCCCCTGTCAAAAAAATAATTGAAATATTAAATTGTTATTATTACAAAAACAAAAACAATATTTGGTGGTTAGTTAGAGCAAAGGATGAACTTACACCCTACCACCTCGTCAATTTTAAAATTTTGTAAAATTTTTTTAACCTCTTTCGGTTATAATTTGACGAGAAAATTTTTTGCTCACATTTTTCTTCTCAACTACCCCAGTCTTGATACAATACGCATCAAAACAATTATTATCTAAAGAAAACAAGTGCTCGTATAAATCTTTAAAATTCCATCAATCCTAACAATTCATAATATGTTTGTAAAGTCAAATTCTCTTGTTATTTTACAATAAATTGGATAATTAAATTGTTATTATTACAAAAACAAAAATAATATTAGGTGGTTAGTTACAGCGAAGGATGAATTTACACCGCTTCGTCAATTTTCAAGATTTGTGAAAATGTTTGATCCAATTTCGGTTATAATTTGAATAGAAAATTGTGTTCCTCACGTCCTTACTTGACATTTGAGTGGTCACCGGTTCGAGCGATGCCTTCCTGTCAAAGGACATCGTTTTAACAAAATGCTCTTCTAATTTTAATGTAAAATTGGTTCAAATTAACATAAAAATATGTTATTTTATCATAAATTTTAAATATAATTAAGTCATTAATAATTTGTCCAATTCCAGTTTTTTAAGTTGTGTTCAGCCTTGAAAAAAAAAACGGCGTTGTGCCTCTGCAACCAGCAACATTTTTCGGTCGTGCGTTTAGCCTACGCTCGATTCTACTAAACCCGAACACGACTGCTTCCTGTGAGCAAATTATCGCTACTGTTAATTCCAGTTGACGTAGTTACTAACCTCGGCGTCGCGGCAAATATTTGATAGCCTTCAGTTGTCAGAAGTAGAAGCAATTCCTGTTGCGATAGTCGTATCTTAGACGGAAGCGATTGCCCTCAAAGCCTTGCTATTTATGGACTGCTATGTAAATGGTGATAAGCATCACTCTCTATTTTTACCGTTTGCCTTTTATAATACTAAAAGGCTTGCGTGTGTGTACACTCTATGTGTATCATAATACTTACACGTTAGTCTATGATGACACACGATTTACTTTTTGGTTAAAGAAAACGTACGTGTTCTGAATCCAAAGTATGCTCTCCTCAGTGGCTATTATTTACTGACATTTTGTCACGACTTGGATCTTTACAAAAAGCTAGCATGCATGAAATATGAAAAGAGTTTTATAAACAACACTGAGTTGAAACAATATCTGCCATAAACGAATATTCACGGCAAAAGAATTGTTACTTTTAACTGAAGAGACAATTTCTGACAAAGACACCAACAAATGAAGATTTAATAAATCTTTTGATATAAAAAAATTACAAAAGAGTAGAGAGTAAAATAATATAAAAACCCACTACTGCACTACTGAAGATGTCGAAATTCCAAAAAAGAACAGCCCAGCAAGGATAGGTTGGCCGAGATGGCCGGAAACAGCCAAAATGCACATAAGTATCTAGTGGATTTGTGGGGTTGAAATAAATCCAGATCAGTTCGGTGAATAATAGGTAAGAAGAAAGAAAAGCAGACGGGCCAAAAGACGTAAATTTACTACAATAATAATAATAAAAGGTCTTCGAGCGGTCTCTGGTGCGTTCAAAACATGCCGTTTGGCCAGCCTTTGCTGCCGCGCGAATTTCGGAGAGAGAAGCTCACCCTTTACTATGTGGCGGGATTCCTTGTCAAACTGGGACATTAGCTTTCGGGTGCGATCCTTTGATGCTATTATAGTAAAATATACGAGTGACTTCAAACCCGGACGCGATCTCTGGGAATACGCTTAGAGAGGCGGGGATGACTCTCTGAATTGTACTCGGACGGGGCAAACGGCCGACTCCGCACTGGGTCCTTCCTACCGTACTTCTCCGGGAAGATCACGCCGTGTTAGCCACGTCGTCTACTCCGCGATACCTTTACCGAGCTAAATTCTTGGAGCTTAGATCAAGGTACATTGGCTTTCGGCTCGCCTTTACAGACTGATTTAAGCCGACGAGGGTGTGGTATGTGCCGAGTATCGCGAGGGTACGTCCATTCATCCGTTTATACGGCAGAAATGTATGCAATTTTGCAGAGCTTGGGGTGGGGACCTAGTCTGCACCATCTCCCTCAGCACGGCTATTGCGGTACATGACAGGCTTTCCGTCAACCCTATCGTACTGCTTCTGTTGGAGAAATGCCACGAACTGGAGTCTCTCGGCACTTGGTACTTGGCCAAATAGGCTTGGGAGGGTAATGAAAAGGCGGACGAGCCGGCTATGCTAATGACGGGACGCCCCAACCTCCGCACTTAACCACAGCGGCCCTCTGACAAGAAAAATGCGATAAAAACATGATTAAAAGAAGGTGGCAGCTTCAAGTCAACAGAGAGACTCTTTCCTATCAAGAGCACTGTTGATTGGTGACCCTTGGAAGATCTGACTCTTAGAAGAAGGGCCATCCATTAACAATAGTCCACGTTGGCACACGGACACTTACATTTGGGCCAAAGCCCGCGTGTGTGTCCGGCAAACAGAGAAAGGTAGCTCAATGTGTCCCACCTAAATGAAGGGTTAATTCCTAGGCTCCAAACAGAGAGCGCGCAGGTACGCAACCCGATTTGAGAACTGTGCTTGAACACGGCAGCAAGTATCTAGATCCCCTATTCCGATTCGTGGAGGAAACGAGGTTGTTCTATTGTATATAGTAATAATAGTAGTGTACACCTAGTTTGTGTTGAGAACGAATGTATTTATTAGGGTAAATGTATGTGATCAAATGTGTGATTTAAGAGGGTTGATAGTGGAATATTGAGTTCCCATGACCTTCAATTAGGTTAGTTATATAATACGTGTAAAGGAGTACTCCATCACCCTAATTGAATGAATGGTATGTAAATAGGAGTGAATGTATTTAAAGATGAACGTAAGTACAAATGGGTTTAGAACTGCGTGCGTTCGGTGCTGAATTGACCTAGCTGTTGATAGCACCTGGAGCCCAACTTTGTGCCTGGACAGATACCCGGGGTGGGTGATCCTTGAGTTTGCCGGTAATTTACTGTAAATAGCAAAAGCTTGAATTGGCGTAGACTATACGAGAAGGCAATAGGCCCCAACTCGGCACATGTTTGTATGTAAGCAGGTACATATGCAGATTTTGGCCTACATAAATCCAAATCCATGGATTTGGTTAAATGTATGGACCAAGAATATTTTTTAACAAATTCGTAGGTGTTTTTACATAATTAAAATAATAATTGCAAAAGAAAAATAGATATGAACGTGCAATATTTAAAAAATTAAACCTTAAAAAGTTAATTTACATAAATTAAAACCAAAAATACTACAAAGGAGAGATAAAAATACATATTTATTTAAAATAACAGCATAAAATCTACCCTTTCTCATTCTCTATTTGTATTCACTTTTAGTCTGATTTTTTTTTTTTTTTGCTCATTCATTTTTCTTCTGAACTACCCCAGTCTTGACACAATACGCATTAATTATTATCCTAAAGAAAACAACGTGCTCGTATAAATCTTTAAAATTCCATCAATCCCAACAATTCATATTATGTTTATAAAGTCAAATTCTCGTGACATTTTACAATAAATTGGATTATTAAATTGTTATTACAAAAACAAAAAACAATATTGGGTGGTTAGTTAAAACGAAGGATGAACTTACACCGCCTCGTCAATTTGCAAGTTTTGTGAAAATATTTGATCCAATTTCGGTTATAATTTGAAGAGAAAATTTAGTTCCTCACGTCCTTACTTGACATTTCAGTGGTCACCGGTTCGAGCAATGTCTTTCAGTTAAATGACATCGTTTTAATAAAATGCTCTTCTAATTTAAATGTAAAATTTGTTCTAAGATAACATAATATCGTATATTTTAAACAAAATTAAGTTTTTAATAATTTGTCCGATTCTAGTTTTTTCTTTTCAACCTTTGTAAAACACGGCGTTGTGCCTATGCAACCAGCAAGATTTTTCGGTCGTGCGTTTAGCCTACGCTCAATTCCACTAAATCCGATCATGCCTGCTTCCTGTAAGCAAATTGATAGTAGCTACCTATTTAATTAGCAGAGCCCCATCAAGACTGATGAGAAAGCTTGAAAGCTAGAAGCTTGACAATTATTTGAAAGATAGAAATCATTCATCAACACTTTTTTTTTTTTTTTTTTTTTTTTTTTTTTTTTTTTTTTTTTTGGCATTGATTCATCAACACTTGTGTGCGACATGTCCGCTTTACTGGCAGAGAAAGAATTCTTCTTCAATGATAGGGTAAGTTAATGAACGCACCGGATCGTTAAAACTCAGCCGATCACAAATGCAAGAGATAATGATCCATCAGCGTGATGGATTCATTATTGGATTCAAGAAGCTCATAGTCTTATAAATAAAATATTTTTCTTTAATCGATGGTGGTGGAAAATTTCATTATAAAGCGTTTTCTGTCTTTCTGCCAAAAATGAACCTTAAAGGCTCTAAGGTCCTTCTTAAAAAATATACTCTTTCTATATTCAGAAACTTCACCTGATCCAATAATCGTGTTTCAGAAAATATGACATTTAATCTAAATGATGTAAGTTTCGTGAAGTTGGTCTGGTTAGGTAGTTACCTAGCAAACTACTGTACAAAATATTATCCAACAGCTTGAACAATTTTTATTAGGCCTATACCTGTTAAATCTGTTTTAAAATGGTCATATGGATTTATTATAATCATAGGGATTTAATGGTAATATTTAAAAGCAAAATTATATTGAGCCGATTTCTTTTAAATCTCAGCAGATCTCTAACAACATTTCTTGTTTTATGAATACATTCAAGATACAACGAGACGCCAGCCTGATATGGCTCGAGATTGATGGTCCTCTTGGAAAAAGACGGATGGATCGTTCATAAACAGTCCATATATTATGTTCTGAATCGAGACAAATATATTCTCCATTTTGTCGACACCGTTAATAAATGGACAATGTTAATGATCTCGTTTGACCTCATTGGTTTGATTAACTTGTCACAAGTTTAATTCAGAGGCGTCAATCGAAACAAAGGCCTCTGCTGTTTTTCGATTTGTTTCGCGCGTCTATTTTAACATCCAATTTGGGTAAATTACGGAATGGGGATTCATTTATCAACTGAATCGTTGTTTATTTATTTATGTTTAAATAGATTTTGGTTGTTTTGTTTCCAGCCCGAGTGTAAATTTGATACCGTGTAAATTGGATAGCTTATTTTCTCTTTTATCTTATCTGCTGAAATTTCCAATTTTCATTCGTCATGACTGCTTTTATCTCCGTATTTTACATAGAGCACAGGAATATTTTGCATGATAAACTTCAAACACATCAAACTATATATTTCAAATTTAGGATAACTAATAAAAATTGTTACTTTCTCTAGAAGTTTAATATTATTTAGATATTTTTATGTAAGATTTTTGGTTGAAATGGAAGTGCACGAGCGGGGTTCGAACCCACGACCTTCGGCTCAATAGCCGCTGCTTTAATCACCTGAACTATCGTAACTATCGTTTTCATCTCAACAAAGATCTTAAATTAAAATGGAATTTTTAAAATAAATAATTAATAAATCAAAATATTTAATACGATCAATTATAACTACTAAATACTAAAATGAAAAAGTTATTGTCACGAGCGGGATTCGAACCCACGGACCTTCGCCACGATAACTCAAGTGGTAAGAGCAGCGGCATATTGAGACGAAGGTCGTGGGTTTGAATCCCCCTCGTGGCACTAACTTTTTAATTTCAACCAAAAACCTTACATAAAAATATTAATTAATTGAAAGAAATAATTTGGTCAATAGACCACTAAATATAATGAATTATTTAGATATTTTAGATCGAAACGATAATAAAAATGATACATGGTTTTCGGCACTTGTGTATCATCCTAGTTTTTGGCTAGCGTTTCATATATTTATAAAACTGTTCCTTTAAAAACGTTTACAAGGCTTATATACATTTTTCATATAAGCTTTTCAATTGTCTTTTTATTTTTATCTATCTAGTATTTCTTATATTGCATTTAACAATACTCAAAATAAGTTATAGCCACCATGAAATATAATCTACTGTTACCTTCATTTCATTCATCGCCATATTTTTATCATGACACAGGAAGAATGATCGATATGAAAAGTTTTTAGTTTGTAGTCAACACTGCAGGAGCGAACAGTTTAGACTTTTCCCCCTACAATTAATTAGAAAAGTTTCATCTCGACCAGAGGTCAGGACAATCTTGTTTTGATAGCAAATAAATATTAAAAACTAGAGAATATATACTGGTTAGATCATATTAAATCATAATGATAGATAACATGTATGTACGAACTACGAACTATAAATGAATACTTCCAAATATTAATTGCACCAATCATATTTGTCACCAATCTTCAGAAACCATTAAGAAAAAAGACACAAAATACACGATAATAGTACCATCACCGTTATTCCTTCGTAGAACAATATTAGCTGAAGTTTTTCTGAAATTCAATTTCTCAAGTTTAGAAATTTCTCGAGGTTCTAGTTGTAAGACAAGTTGTAAATTGTGGTTACAATGAGTGTTGTTGTTGCAGATCTGGATGAAACCGAGGTCTTCAAAAGAGGCAAGGTCTACAAGGGCGTCTATCTTCTTTCGTTGACCAACAGTTTCAGAGAAAAGCGCCTTGAACTAGCATACCAGCGCTACTCCCACCGGCAGAGGCAGAGATCTCTGATCATAGTCAACCTGGTCGACGCCATCGTCAAACTCGTAGTCGCAGGTACGCCTTAAAAACCGTATCGACTCCTCGATAACGGCCCTTTTTATGTCAGAGTAAAAAATTATAGTGCGGCCGTAAAAAATCTACCCTCTCTCCGAAATGAAAATCCAGAAATAATATTTCTCTAGGGTGAAAGGCCGTCATTACGATATGTCACTGAATTTATTTCCAAAATAGTTCTAACCCTAGTAACAAACCTTGATGTTGCCCATAATTCCTCACTATGAAAAAAACTCACACATCAAGCTCAATATTTTCTTGTCTAATATTTATTAGGATTTACTGTCACACATCAGGTCAGTATGAATGTTGTTTGGGAATTAAAACTATTAATATAACATTAAGAAACCTTCAAAAAATTTACAAAAAAAATAATATCGTCGTATGAGAGTCGACAGACTTATTTGAATAAGGGAGCAAATTAAAGATGAGCCAGCAACTTCGGAGGAACTCCTCGAATTCAATTTGCAATGTCTATTGGTAACCCGACCCCGGCCCATTAGAAGCACGGGAGAATCGAACATCTGTTATCCAAGGATTAGGGCAGGGCATTGTCTAGAACTTAGCTGTGTTTGACGTCCTTCGCTTTCCACGATGTGTACGGTTAAATTTGCATTTACGTGCCTCTGGGTACATGTGTGTTCGAGATAAATATCGCCATCATTTGATAACTATTAAACGCAGCATTTTAAATGTTGATAACTGAAGTGTTTCAAAATTTTAACTGAGAATGTGGAAAATTTATGAGAAAAAATGTCTGTTTAAATTATTTGGTTTAGTATAATATCACAACACAAGAATAAATGTATATATTACATAAATATAAAGGTTACGTGTGAAAAATTCTTGTTATCATAATTTAGAAGTATTTCTACAAGGAACAAAAGATAACATCAGTTTTCATGGAAAAATCTCAATACAAAAAGTTGTAGTTTTCAGGTTATGGTACCATACTTAAAACATTTACATTGATTTATTACTCTATCAACAGATTTTTGTATTCAAACTAAGGTCAAGTATTTAAGTATTTTCAGGAAGCACGATTTTTTTGTGACCTTGTTAAAAATAATAATACTTTATTAAAATAGAAAAATATAACAATTGGTACAAAGTATAATAAGCATGGCTAGGAGCCGTCTGCTGAGTTAATGCATAATAAAACTTTTAATTATAGATATTATATAAACAAAATAAAACAAATGAGAAGAAAAAAAGTCATATAAAGTGTGAATGACAAGAAAAAAAAATGAAGGAATAATAGTAAAATTTAAAGGAAACTTGTTATTTCTTCAAAAACTTTAGTACAGTATGTAACTGCTTACAATTAATTTCATAGTGTCGACAATAATTGCATATCTGAACGCTACTGGGGAGCTACTGGAGTTCACTCTACAGGCGTGCCGAGCAAAAGATATTAAAAATGAGGGATTTTTGATTGATGAGATATTCAAGAAGTTCAGCTCTGGAAAAAACGGGCTTTCCCAAATATGATCACACAGTTCTGAAAGTAGTGAGCAAATTCCCAGAAAGTGATACACATTTCCCCGTGCATTACTGTTACAGAGAGGACAGATTTCATTGTATGGGTCATTTACAACCCAGGGTTTAAATTTCAGATATAACAACTCCCCTCTTAATTTAAAAGAGCCATCAAGAGTCTCTAAGGTTAAGGTTCTGAGAAAGTCTGAGTATGAAGGACAATGAGTGCTCCACGAAAATTGCCTATACAAGCAAAACCTTTCTGTACTTTTTACTCTATGCGTAACCACTTCACGATGAACTTCGTTTATTTTATTGAGTAGTTTTAAAAGTTCCAAGAGAATCTCGTGAACATCGGAATTTTGAAGAGGGCAAGAATATTTTTGTGCTAGAGATGGCCATTGCATGAACCAGGAAATGTTCTTTCTAATTATCTGTCTAGCCATGGTTTTAGGCAGACGATGATCCGGAAGGCTCAGAACCTTACGTAAATATAATCGATTGTATTTAGTGGTGTATTGACCAAATTACCACTTTCAATTAAATAATATTTTTATGTAAGGTTTTGGTTGAAATGAAAAAGTTAGTGTCACAAGCGGGATTCGAACCCACGACCTTCGGCTGGGTGGATTTAATATATAAAACGAAGTATAACTTCACTAGTTTTGAAATTCGACAAAATTCGAAAGTTTGTAGGTTGTGATGGGTGTTGGTGTCAGAGAGGATCGAAGTCACGATAGCTTAAGTGCTAGAGCAGCGACATATTTATCCGAAGGTCGTGGGTTCAAATCCCGCTCGTGAGGCTGACTTTTTTATCTCAACCAATAGAAGGGAGAACGTATATGAAAAGAGAGGGGGCAAACTGGATTCAAGGATTATCATATAACTTGGGGAAATAGATGGTAGACTGAGAAGCTTCTTCACAAAAAGTCTTTGAAATTTTTCAAAAACGTCATAACCCTGGAAGACCCAGACTTGAGCGCGGTGACCTTGTGACATTAGCCAAAGGGGCCAAGCCAATGTATCCACAAGGACCTTCTCATTTGTAAAAATTGACTTATTTTAAAAGCATTACGAGGATATTTTTTTGAGATATGGATAAAAACCATAACATCTAGACTTGGAAAAGTCCACACCTCCCAAACCTGTGGAGCTAAACTTGCTCAAAAAGCGTCAAATCTAATTGGTTATGTAGAAATTTATTTCAAAGGGTTCGATGGGCATTATAATTATAACATGGGGGCATTGGTGGCCGCAACAGTTTAGGTGTTGACCCGGCGCTCATCACTGTAAAGTAAAGGTCCCAGGTTCGAATCCAGCGGCCCTGCATTCGAACCTGACATATTTACAAATGGGCTTTTTTTTTTAAAACACCGCCACCCTGAGGGTTTATATGACCTCTGCTGTTGCGAACCCTCGTAAAATTAATAATAATAACATGTTTGATCCCGTATTTTCAATTTACTTACTTTTTATTGATCACGGCTTAATAGTTGTATTAACCGTATCAAAAATGATCTTCGAATTGTAATATAAAAATAAAATTTTTTTATTAAACATTTTCGTCCTTTCTGGGAAAACGCCTTAAAAATTGAACATCGACTTATCAGCCTGCTGTCGTTTTCTCATTTCCAGACATATTCTCTTTGCTCCTATTGCCGGAAAATCCACGACTTTTGACCCCTGGCTAATGGACAATGGTTCATGTATTATTTTTAACATGGCGTACCCTGTGTCGTGACACCGAGAAGAACGGAATGTGTACTATTGCCAGTAATTGAATATCCGAAAACGGGCATGTAAGCACATATTATGAATTCATAACGTTTCGCGTTAAATTGAAAATAAATTACCTTCCTTCTTTCTTTGTTGACATCGATAAGCCAACGTTTAAAAAACGACGAAACGTTGTTTACGCAAACGTTATAAATAGTACCGCCTCGAAATAAGCCTCGCATAAACAGAAATGTCATTTTATTTAACCTAAACATCCTTTTTTCAACAAATAAAATAATTCTTACATTATAATCTTTGACATAAAACTATAATTAGTCATCCTTTGATAAATACTGCATACTATACTCGGACAACCTGTTGTGATCATTTGTTTGTGTGTTTTTGCTGTTCACCGGTATAAAAACTCTTACAGCTATTACTTAATTAAACGATTATTAAGATGGTCATTCTACTTGTTTTCTTGAACATTAATTACTTTTCAGTAATCATTTTATATATACTTTTTTTTAAATCACAACAGGTCCCTTACACAGATCTTTAGCCGTTACAAGGATATTATAACGTTACCGGGATGGACCGCTGGGCGGCGATCTGGTTTTATAGAGATTTATTATTCTATATGTTTAATAAAAGTAACCTGATAAAATAATTGAACGATTAAGTTAACAATTTCAGATAAATGATTTAACCACATACAGTTACAAATTATAATAATAACATCCTAAATATTAACAATAATTATAACAACAATAATCATAACAACGATCTTAAACAAATAATATCAATTATAACAATTTTTATTNGATTTATTATTCTATATTTCTTAATAAAAATAATCTGGTAAAATAATTGAACGATTAAGTTAACAATTTCAAACCAACAATTTGAGATAAATGATTTAACCACATACAGTTACAAATTATAATAATAACATCCTAAATATTTAATTTTAATAATTATAACAACAATAATCATAACAACGATCTTAAACAAATAATATCAATTATAACAATTTTTATTATTTTTGTATATTTTTTTAAACTATTTTTTGACTCTAAAATTGTAAGGGAACTATAAAACAATTAAATAAACATATTAACAAATTAATATCAACAATCCTGATACACAATTTGCCTATATACAATTTATCCATTTAATAAACAATTTGAAAACACACAATCCATACAAATAATTTCACTATATACAATTTATAAATTATAACATGCAATTTGTAACCTGGTCGGTTTTACAACAATTTAACCAATTTAAACTAATTATAACAAATTTTTATTTTAACAATGAACTTGTAAGGGAATAATAAGCAATTATATAAATACTATGATATATAATAATATAATATAATTAACAACTTAAAATGAACAATCATAATACATAATTTGGCTACATATATTTATAGATTATTATTTTGTGAACTGTCCTTACCCTTTATTTCATATACATAATTTACAAATTTTGTAAACTGTTCGTAATTGTACTTATTTTTTGTGAGTATCACCAATTTGTTTTCGTCATCTGTTTTACTTTTTATTTTCGTTTCTAGTTCACTTCTTTTTTGCTGGTATATTTTGCATTTCGTAATTATGTGTTCACTGCTTTCTATTTCTCCACATCGGCATAAATTAGTGTTTTTTATTTTGTACTTGTACAAGTAACTATTAAACTCCCCGTGCCCAGTCAGGAACTGGGTTGTTTATACTCGGACAACCGGTCAATTATTTACAAATGTTACAAAGATTTACATAGACGCTTTATTTGAATATAAACAGCCATGTCAGGTTTTTTTATGTCTGTGAAATAAATAGTATTAAAACCCGTAATGTTCTAGATGTAATGTAGTACAATATAACTGTATAAATAAATAAATAAATAAGTATATACATATATACATATTTATAAACATGTATTGTATAAATATATTTATATATTTTTATTTATTTTATGTATAAATAGTGTTCTTTTTAAATGGCTCGGCTGAATTCCTCTTGAACCAATGACGCTCGACACATCAAACAAACAAAAAATACGTGTTTAATATTTTTTAGTTTCAAATTTTTACCTTTTTTGTAGAAAAATTATACAAGGTACCTCAGACCCAGTTCAACTTCAAAATTTTAAATACGACCCTATAAATTCTGACACATCATTTGAAAGGATTTATTACGCTGAAAACAATGGTGCAAGCGGATTGTAAATTGGTAAAAAATGACAGTGTTATGGCAAAAATAAGTCTCGAAGTCCCTGGAAAAGATGAGAGGGATACGTCTTGAAATTGTAAGTCCGGAATAAATCTCTAATTTTTTTTTCGAAAACCTAAAACCCTTCCAACATTTGGGAGAAGGGAATTAGGATTTTCGCGAACGTACAGTAAAATGTTCGGTTTCTTGTCGGAATTACGCTGACAGTTTCTTTATGCCATGACTTTGTCATTTTTGACAAATTTAAAATCCTATTTCACCATTGTTTTCAGCGTAAAATATCCTTTAAAATAATATGGCAGGATGTATAGGGTGGTATTTAAAATTGTAAAGTTGAACGGTGCCTGCGGTACCCTTTGCTTCTGCCCCCGGTACATTTTTCTCCAAAAGAAAAGGTAAAAATTGAAACTAGACAAAAATATTCAACATGTATTTTGTTAATAACGTCATTGGTTTAAGAGAAATTCAGCCGTGTCTTCTATAAAGTCACTCAGTATGTATAAATAAATAGATGGCTACATACATAATTACACAATTGCTAACGATTTTGTTTGTATTTGTTTACATCACTCCATCATATAATTATATCATTGTCCACGAACAGCCTGCACAGGTTTTTTTTATTTGATTTTTTTCTACTTCCTTTAGCGTGTCAGCCACCCTGGATGGAAGATTGACTTCATGTTTTACAAGGTTTTCAAAAAAGTTTTCCCTGCCGTTGTTGTTTTAGGACATGCTAACAGCATATGATATGCATCCGCCATGGTTCGATTGTTACAAGAAAATAACAGAGAGACTAACATTTTCAATTGATTAGACGAGGTGGAAGATAATTATGGTCCAATCTTAGCCTAATTCTTGTTGTTAATTTCCTCCTTGAGATATTTGGGTGTGTAAATCATGTCTTTGTACTAATCGGTCGGATTAGAGCGTAGTACTTTCCCTTCGATCTACTTAAGCTATGATCGAGCGGCGCTCGTTGCTATTTTATCAACTTTCTCGTTATATTTGTGGCCGTCATGCCCGTTGACCTACATCAAACATACCTCCTGAGGTTCATCAACAATTTCTTGATATGTAAAATGATCGGGTCTTTGAGGATACTTTGGTTCTCAAGTGCAGATAGGACACTTAGACTGTTTGATCGGTTTATGGAGAAATTGGATTCACTATCATTTCTGAATTTAAGTGCTTGTAGGATTGCGATCGCTTCGGCCGAAAATATTGTTGCCATTTTGGGTAATTTCAATTGCCGTCTTTATTCCTTCTTATATCCAAAAACGCCACTCCAACTTCTTCAGATTTGGAGCCATGCGTATATACAGTTAGGTTCGTTGGACAAAACCCGAGTTCCCGAGATAACTGTACAACTTCTTCTTTTCCAATTGTGTCCGTATGATTGGCAATCATTTCAGGGGCGAATCTTATTATTTTCCATGGAATGATGTCTTGCCTGATTATAATTAAAAAATGACTGTTCCAAGAGGTAAAACTATTTAACATATTATTTTCCAACGTTGGAATCATCAGTTTTGTTAAGGCCAACTCGTCATTTCTCAGATTATACTACTTATGTGATTGATTTTTTTTTTTTTTTTACTCTAGTTTATACGTCACCTAAAATATAAAACGTTTTCCTTTGTTAATCTGGGCCTGTTAGAAAGAGGTGGTAGGCTTAAGAACCGATTTCAGGATTTGGGTGGGTGACTTAACTTTATCATAGGTTTTTTGATACGTTCTGTGAATATTTAGTTGCAGTTAGCAGCGAATAATTAACGTTTTTAAATGGCAGAAAAGTAAAAAAGGCATTTTTTTCTGTCTAAAAGTACCTTGTTCGAGATAGTTTGATACCTAAGATTTTTTTTTTTGTTTGACCACAATTCAACACAATTTTTCAAGCTTACGGTTTCTTTTTTCTTATTGCTTTTCTTAAATCACTTCCATTATAAAGAACTAACATGTGGTTAGTGAACTAAAGCCACTTTAGACGATTTTACGAAACAGCACAGGTTGCGTGAATACCCTTCACAATATTATGATATAGCTCCGTATTAGTAAGTAGTATTTTATAATTCCGTAAAAAGAAACAAATGGTCCGAAGGCACGAAGATACGGGAAATTATTTGTAGGGTAATCTAAAATTAAATTTAAAAAGTTCATTTTGGTGACCAACATACAATATCCAGTGCATTCTTTGATGCAAGATGCAAGATCGCGACAACACTGAACGATGTATTTTTTCCTTTTAATATTGTATTTCCCTAATTTTACCAGGTAATGTGTTTAACATTATTTCATTATGTTCTAATCCGGTTCGTAACGGACCAAAATAGTTCGAATATTCAAAAAATACGGGCAGATCAAGATCAAAATGGATTTGCTAAAAGTGGAGTGTATTTGAAAATATGTGTCAGTTGTTATTTAAAACTCATTAACTTCAGGTCGGATGTTCTTTGCTGAAAAGTCACCCTGTAAGTAACGGATGCATAGGAGGGTGAAAACGTCGGGGTGGAAAACTGGACGAAGGGTTCCCTTACCTTTCTTCGTTCTATAAAAATTTGAATTTCCAACGATCATAATTTAAACGATGATCGGCTAGATCCAATGACAAGGCCACGAAAAATAGAAAAACTTCCAAACGAACGAGAAAGCGAAGTAAGGTACAGCACGATAGTCACTCTACAGAATACTACTTCTTCAAAAGTGGGACAGGCCGAGGCAAAATCGGACCGAACTTCGCACTCCAAGTCCAAAATTCAAAGGGCGTAAAGGGTCATAATTTGTCAAGTAAATCTGACAAGGGGACGACCAGGTTGGTGGGAAAACTTTATTGGTGATACAACGCTCCATAGGCCCTAGTTTAACCAACAAAATTTTTTTGAAAGCGGAAATTTTCCGTTTTTTAATATATTTATTTCTGGGGTTCTACTTGCTCAAATCGACTATGTGAATATATGATTTTACAATGATTATTCAGAAATCGTGAGATGCGGTCTGGTGTGATGTAGGTTTCACAAAATAATTTTCTTTATCTTTCCAACGTTTCGATCTTTATTGAGATCTTCTTCAGGGTTCAAAGTGTTTGTCTTCTGTGTAATTGTGCCATTCTTGCGTGCCGAGTTTACAATTTGAGCCCTGAAGATGATCTCAATAAAGATCGAAACGTTGGCACGATAAAGAAAATGTTTTTCTGAAACCTACATCACACCAGACCGCATCTAACAATTTCTGAATAATTATCGATTAACGGTCACTAATCACCACACATTAAATTTAAACAATACAGACATAGTCTAAAAATAGANCCTGAAGATGATCTCAATAAAGATCGAAACGTTGGCACGATAAAGAAAATGTTTTTCTGAAACCTACATCACACCAGACCGCATCTCACAATTTCTGAATAATGATCGATTGACGGTCACTAATCACAACAAACACCTTTTCTCGTCTTTTCTCTATTTATAATTATTCAGAAATCGTGAGATGCGGTCCGGTGTGATGTAGGTTTCAGAAAAATATTTTCTTTATAGTGCCAACGTTTCAATCTTTATTGAGATCATCTTCAGGGATCAAAGAGTTTGTTTTCTGCGTAATTGTTCCATTCTTGTGTGTCGTGTTGAAAGTTCCCTTTTCTGAAATCTACGTCACACCAGACCGCATCTCACGATTTCCGAATAATCATCGACTAACGGTCACTAATCACCACCCATTTTTCAATATTTTTTGACAATGGATAACATTAAATAACACAATTAAAAACATTTATTTGATTGTTTATAATCGTCAAGCGTCTTTCTTATAACTCACATTCCCTAAGTAACACTTTTTTATTTGTACATTAATTTCATGACAGATTTAGGCTACGGTTATTATATTTAATTTCTAATATTTTTGTTAGGAATAGCGTGCGCTCACGGCCAAGAATTGGGCAGCGAAGACAGACTCATCTGGACAAGCGCAGGGCTCGTCGCGAACGTCACACTGTGCGCCTTGGGCTGTTGGAGGAATTTCGCTAACAATTACCTCCACTGGGCTGCATTAGCGACATGGGCCACACTAAACGTGCAAGGTAATTTGAAATTTTAATTCAACAATGAAATGAACATTTCTGCGCGTGAACGATAATCGCAACCCAAAAAACGACTTACGTGTCATTTATGAAAAGATCCTAGATATTTCGTTTTTGAGTAAAGGTTGACCAGAAAGTACATAACATTGTAACTCAGCAATAAGATGAATTGAAATATTTCATCGGCCACAGAATGTGTTGAAATGCCAAAACGCGTCTAACGGACCAAAGATGGGATGATAGGCCACCAGGATGATCAGAAAAGATCTAACCACACCTAAATTTTCATCTTGGTCATTTTTACATTTCAGGCTTGATATGAACATTTAACAAAATGCAGAATTGAGTCGAAAATAATTGTTAAATATTCTTTATACGTAGAAATTTTCAATTAAAAAATATGCAATATTCAGCTTTAAGCCTTTTAATAAGCATAATCGTTCCTTCCTTTCGGTGCTGGCCGAGTTATTAAGCTTGCTGCCTTACTTAATCTTTGATATTAAAAAATAAATAAATAAACTCGCTAAGCAGTGGTTGCAGACATCAAAGGGACCTCAAATCCTATCTCTACAGGATCCCGTTGGTGCCGGTTTTTTTCCCACAAAACATCCAGGCTGAATAATCTTACCCCATTCTCTTTAAATAATCTCGGTAAACACTTAAAATCAGGTCATTTCGGTAAGTGGGATTCAAAAGATTATCCCATTTTGGAAGTCTCAGTATGTTTGACGCTTTATCGCCCTTGTACAACTTGTACAATACGAACGGTAAAACGTCCATCAGATTAAATCTGATCTCTAAAACGAAGGACAGTAAAACCTAACCAGGATCGGAGGTCTAACCAAAAATTGCCCTTAGCCCGAAAGTGTTAGGTCGTATACAGTAATAACAGGGATGCCCCGAGACATTCATTGCCCATTCAGCATTGAAACAGTCTTGTTTCCCTGAACAACCGTAAATCATAAAAATTTATAGGCCTCGTTGCTTTTGTCTTTTTAAAAGATTTTATCACCGTTGGCACTGAAATCATAGTATGAAATCTTTTTAATAGATGTTCATTTTTAAATTTGCAATCTTTTATACTGCTCTCCTTATTTTGTAAAATGCAATCATCAATATTTCACATTTATTTAAAAAGTACATGTTCTGAGGATAATAAATTAAATAGAAAATGCCGTTGAGTCAAAACTAATATAATTAAAATAATAATAATAATCTTCTAAAAATAACAATATTTAAAATTGACAAAATAATACAATCTCTTTAAACAATACAACAAAAATACAAACCCTTGATGAAAATTAAGTAATTAATTAAACAATGAGAGGAAAGAAAGAAACAATAAACTAACGGGTCATAGATAGTCACGTGCTATACCAATCGATATGAGTAAAGTATCGAGCACTTTCTTTCGATACCGAGTAATTTTGGTATCGAATATTGTCATTCGATACAAGTGCCGTATCGAATACTTTTTGTAGGAAAATATTCACTAAGAGATTTTTCATTGAGTGTTCAATGTTGAATTGTTATTTACCGTTCGAAATTTACTTCTCATCAAACTGGGAATTGACTAAATTACTGTTAAGAGTGCTTACTAGCGGCATATGCCAAGAAAGTTCATCTAGATTTTTAATTGGTGGTTGGTAACTCATAATTCTTTCCCGCGTCGCACTTTCAATTTCAGTAATTTCTTATAAAATGTTTTTGTCTTCAAGTCCCTAAAATGAGTTCGCCTTCCTTCTCGTAGGTATATATTATGGAGAGTGGGCGACCAAGAACCGAGGGATTAAATGCCTGGGTAGACTCGTACCCCCTCCCTCAAAGGTCCGGGACTTGGTCGGCTGTCCTGCATAAATCTCTTGGACCTGTTCACAAACCCCAAGATTTTGGACTATTTAATCTCGGGGAGTAAATTGGTGATGTCCTCTCTTTCAAAGATTTCAAATCTAGACCTAGAATACTATCACACTCTGCGAGGTAGTGCCTTGCCGTTTCTTCTTTTATTTCGCAAAAACGGTAAAAGGGGTCTGGTAGGATACCCATTACGAAGAGGTGTCTTCTCAGTGGGCAGTGGCCCGTCAGAATACCTATCAACCTCCTAATTCCCTTCCTTGAGTTAGAGAATAGCCATTTCGATTCTGCTGGTTTGATCGCCTTAACAAACTCTTTCGATTGCCTGTGTCCGGGGGATAAATTCCACTCCGTAAGGAATTGTTTCATGCCCCAGTTATTAATACTCTCTTTCTCTGTGCTCATAGAGAGAGGAAATACCGGTTGTGGCCCGACAAACGCAGAACCTTCTTTGGCCAGGCTATCCGCCACTTCATTGCCATGGTGTCCTTTATGTGCTGGTATCCAAATAAGAGTTAGCTTGTTCTCAAATCTCGAAGAGATCCTATTGATAAGATCTACAGTTTCCTCCACCAGTCGTGAGATTGACAAATCTTTTTGTAATGACCTAAGACTAGCCTGACTGTCAGAAAAAATTCTAATATCTTTTCCCTTCATTTGATTTTCCATAAGTGTTGTACAACACACATTAATGGCACGGATTTCCGCCTGAAAAACGGAGGTGTTATTACCAAGAGGGGAGGAGATGCTGATTCCTAATTTTCGTATGTAGATTCCTGCACCACTCTCTCTACCTTTAATAAGTGAACCATCTGTGTAGCAGTTATGTTACGATGGTCATCATTCAAACTATAATTGTAATCACAAGGGGTGACTACCTGAAAGTGCATTTTCCCCGAAACCTTCTCGTAGGTAGATTACCTAATCAATCCTCCCAAAAGTAAGTCGTGAGGTTATTTTACTAAGAAAACTGAATCGTTGGTACCTTGTAAACTCTGGGGAATACAGTGGGAATACGTCTTATCTTTTCAAACATTTGAAAACCAAACACCCATTGATCAATTTTCTCAAAACTCGATGACGATAAAATTGAAATATCAATTATATTGAAATGTGTTGGTAGATTTTTTTTGTTCTTACCTACCTATCCACTGAATGAAAAAATACTTAAAAATAAAAAAAACCCTCAATTTTTCGATTATTTTAACGCCTGAGCGTATATTAACCTAAGTCCACAATAGTAAGTTGATCATTTAGGAATATACGAAAAAGTACTCATATGAGTAAGTAATCATTAGAATCGAATAATTTCTGTCGATACTTGAGTAATACCAAATATTTATTTCGATACCAGTATCGAGTACTGGCATCGAATATTTTCGGGTATCCCACGTCACTCGTCATATATACGGTTGATACCAACTCCAAAAAGATACTCTCTCTTTCTTATATTTTATCACACCTCGCACCATGTTAATATGTTATCCTTACAAAATTTTCCTCTTAAATACAATTTACATAAAAGGCCGTTTGACAAGAAATAAAGTGCAAATATAATAAAACTGAAGAAGAGCATCCGAGAAGCTTCTAGGTTGAGTCCCTGTAGGTGTCGTAGGGTACCAATTGTGATATGAAGGTCGAGGCAGTGAAGGTCTCCAGAAAGGGCACTCCTTTGTTGGTCTCCTCCGTCTTCAGCAGTCGTGTCCTGAGGTCCGCTTGGATTCGCTTTCCTCCAAGAGTTTCAGCCAGGTTTTGGTGAATATTTTGCGTAGCTGCGTTCTTGCTGAGATTAAGTAGAGATCTTCCCAAAAGATACTCAATACAATGTGTTGTTCAACATTATGGCCACTTAGGACTTGGGTAGAGGTATCCTGGAGGAGAAGGGTAAATGATTATAGAATAAGTAGAAAATTTCGAATTTATGAATTGCTTGTTCTTTCCTTCATTGTATAGAGTTTTGATTGTTATTTTTATTTTTAAAGGGCCTGTATTTTTTCTGAAAGTATCCGTTTCTCTTTGCAAAGAAAGAAAGGATAACCGATATTAACTCCAAAATAATACTCTCTCTTTCGTATCTTTTAACACGCCTTGGTGGGACACCTCCAACCATGTTAATATTTGACCCTTACAATGTGCAAAATTATTCTGGGTAGTCTTTACTTATAATTAAAACTTTTGAGGTAAGGTTCATCAAAATTTATATCGTATGACGTTTTATTCTATGCAATTTTGATTTATAGTGTAAAACTGTTTGGAATATTATTTTAGAATATAGCAGGACAGGAGAAATAAATAATGGCGAATCAATAGTACAAATAAATCAAGAGGTGAAGAAGCAATAATAAATAACAAAAATGTCGTAGCTCACCTAACAACACAATTCTATTATTTTAAAAGTTGTTTTTCACTATATACTATATATTACATTACATAAAGGATAAATGATAGCTGACCTTTGACAAAAATATATTTGTCAGTATCCGATCTTTTTCTTCAAATATCCCTCTTCTAGTCTTATAAATTGATTTTCTCCTTCTTCTCGTCTATTAAATCGGTCGATTTCTTGGGTGCTAACATTTATGTGGCCGAAGATCGTGGGTTCGAATACCGCTCGTGCCATTGACTTTTTTATCTCAACTAAAAAAACTTTAATTAATTGTAATATATTAATTGGTCAAGCGGACCACGAAATTAGTGAATTTAAACTAATATTTAATTTTTTCAATAAAAAAATAAAACCTGGTTGAAATTTTAAATTAAAAAATTACATTTGCTGTTAATTATACTAAAATACAGAGGGTGGTGAACGCGTCTCAGAATATTTTCTCGTTAAATAAAAATTATTTTGAAATTATTATACTTTTAGGGAAAATTTCAAGAAATATGGAATTCAAAGACAACGAAAAATATTTAAATTTAATGTTCCAATGTCCTACCAAAATGATCCATTTTAAATTGCCAAAAAATTTAGTCGCCTTCTTTATGTTGGCATATTCAATTTTTTTTGCGCATAACAAATTGCTAAAAAGTGGAAAATGTTCTCACTTCTTTCTAGAATTATAGGTAATATTTTTATTTTCCTCCAGGTTTTCTCATATAAATATCACGCAAATAAACTGCTCAACCGATATATTCTTGTTAATTGGATAAAACAAAATAGAAAATACACACCAAAAAATAAATGTTAATCCTCAATTTTAATAACGATTTACTTAAGAATAGCAAACTTGAAGTTTACTCAATTTGTAAACAAACACCTTTTCTCATCTTTTCTCTATTTTAATCCAGTTGTATTCTCTTTAACCATGGAAGGACATCATCTTGAACCAGAAGTTCGCAATATTATTGAGAGAGTCATCGAGGTCACCGATAGGTGGATATCACTGAGGCAGGTGGCGATTCTCAGAGCGTGGTCTCCCGCTCTTTAGCCCGATAAAGAAAGGATTGGATCTTAATATCTATAGGAACTACCCCAGCCAGGACACATGCCTTACACATGACAGTCCTAAAGCCAGAAACACACTTATCCGATGCTACGCCATGCGACGCTACCCGATGCTACCCGACGAAAATCCAAACTCCGATTTTCCATAAGGTTGCATTACCCGCGTGCACATCTGCCCGATGCTATGCCATGCGACGCTACCCGACGCAAATCAAAACTCCGATTTTCCATAAGGTTGCATTACGCCATTACCCCCGTGCACATCAACCCGATGCTATGCCACGCTAACCTACGCGACGCTGTGCGATCCCCACTGTCCAGATTTTCGTCGGGTCGCATCGAATACAGTCGAAGACAAAAGAACCGGACACTCATATTTTTATTCGAATTGTATGTATTATTGTCGTTATATTAAATAAAATAACTTATTTTAATATAAACCAAATTAACCGAAAACAAAAAGTCATCAATTTTTATTTTTAAAAAATTAATTTTAATGGTTTGGTAGAAAATTAATCAAAACACCGGAATACGATTTTTTGATATAATGAATTTAACTAACAATTTATTGTACTCGCTTCGGCGGTACATATACTAAAATTGGAACAATTTATTACACGGTTTTGCTCATAAAATTTAATTAACAATTTATTTCATAGTTTTGCTCGTAAAATTACACCATTTTGTAATGTCGGGTAGCATCAGAACAGGACACTCATATTTTTTGTAGTTTATTTCAAACTAAGTACATGTAATTTTGTCGTTATATTAATTACAACATGTTATTTTAATGTAAACCAAATTAAACGAGATCAAAAATGCATAAGTTTTTATAAACATTGTTTAATTATGATGGTTAGGAGTAACTTTATTTAAAACAATTAAGTTTAACAAACAATTTATTAGATGGTTGTGCTCATAAAATTTAACTAACAATTTATTACAAGGTTTTGCTCAAAATAGTGCATTAAGAACAAAAGATGCGTTGCGATTGTGATAGTGATTATTGTGATAAACGCTGTGGACTGTACGCGACGTGTGCTTGCGTCGGATAGATGTGCACACCCTACCAAAACGTGGCAAGGCGTCGGTAGCATCGGGTAACGTCGCATGGCGTAGCATCGAGTAAGTGTGTTCTTGGCTTAAAGCCTTTTATTACACGTAGTACCATTCTTCTTTGAACACTGTGGAGTTAAGTTGTAACCGTTTGTTAATGCTCTTGCCACACAGGTGCTTCATACGTTAGAATAGACAGAATGGCACCTGAATCAATTGTGTTCAGGCATCAGAACTTATACCCCATTAACTCTCGCCGATGAGTTTAAAAGATTTACAAGTTGACGTGCTCTCTGGCATATATAGGTAATATGTTTATTACAAGATTACTTTTTATTAAATATTATTTCCAAAGATTTTAATTCGTATATCATTTTTAACAGCTTTCCCAGGTTTATTTTAATATCCTCCATCTTACGTTTTTTTAAGAAGTGTGATTGTTTTTTGGTTTGAAAAACACTTTATTGCCTACGAACCATCTTCCTACCAGATATAAACAGATTGTATTTTCAATGTTGGACAGTTTTTTTCGGGCAAGCCAAACCAAAATGAAAACCGAATAAATGAGAATATAAAATAGACTATGGTGGTATAACGGGCAATAAACAGAAAACAAAACAAATGCCAATAAATATCAATCTATACGGGAATTGGAGCTGAAAAGGGAGTTGAAAAATGACACACCATGCCATCGAACCGCGATATTTTTAATTCCAATCATTTTGATGGTTTGAACCGTTTTATAAGTTGACACTGAAATTGGGGCTCGTCAAATAATTTTCAATTAAGTCCTTCTGACGTGCTCGTTCAGCATGTTCGGACAATGAATGAGCCGCAACGATTTCAGCAGAACCATGGTCTAAAGGTCCCCCTCCTCAAATCAAATGGGAAAAGTGCGGCCTCATTCTCTTACTCCATCACCTGTGGAGTTGTTTCAAGGGGAAACAATAAGTTCAGACATCAACGTGAATAAAGGGTTGGAAGAAAGTGTTCGAACGCTTTGACCTATTTCTTTTCATCCGAAGCTGGTATCTTGAATCATTCACACGTAGCAGCCATAGCATGGAACAAAAGGAGTACTCTTTACATGATTATTTTTTCTAAATCACAAAAAAATCAAGAAATTAATTTAAAAAATTTAAATGCCATAGCAATTCAAAAATCCTTAAAAATGTAATAAAAAAAACTGCGCAAAAATGTATAGCGATTTTCATAATTTATTCTATTAATTCGATTATTCCCCGCCACCAGCAACTGAGGAGAAAATGGTGCAGTGAATGTCTAGAAGAGAACTTGCATAAGTGATAGCAGAAGAAACTGGAACTCAGACAGAAACGCGACTCAGCATCTAATTGTTGTTCTCTTCTAGGCGCTCGCTACACAATATTCTCCTGAGTTTCTGGTGGCAGGCTGTTACTGCAAGTTATCTCAAAGAGGCATGCGATGTGAGGCCAACTTTCCACAAACGATCACGAATCGTCTGTATTGATAAAGGCTTTGCCAAACCATCTGGTACTTGATTTAGGATCTGGTGGGCATTATGGAACGGATTCCGTCTTGCAGCGATGACAATATTTCTGTCCTACTTTAGCGTCGTAATGCGGTCCTATCCACTGCCAGGCCTCCTGTTGGCACTTTCAGTCTTTCTGAATCGGGTTAAAGCGCGGGAGACCAACTGCCTCTGTGACATCCACCTATCGATGACCTCGATGACTCTCTCAATAATATTGCGAACGTCTGATTCAAGACGATGTCCTTCCATGGTTAAAGAGAATACAACTGGACTAAAATAGAGAAAAGACGAGAAAAGGTGATTGTTTACAAAATGAGTAATCTTCAAGGTTACTATTTTTAAGTAAATCCGTTATTAAAATAGAGGATTAACATTTATTTTTTTTGGTGGGTATTTTCTATTTTGTTTTATCCAATTAACAAGAATATATCGGTTAATTTCATTGCAAATAGAATAAATTGTGTGGTGATTAGTGACCGTTAATCGATAATTATTCAGAAATCGTGAGATGCGGTCTGGTGTGATGTAGGTTTCAGAAAAACATTTTTTTTGTCGTGCTAACGTTTCGATCTTTATTGAGATCATCTTCAGGGCTGAAATTGTAAACTGGACACGCAAGAATGGCACAATTACACAGAAAACAAACACTTTGAGCCTTGAAGATGATCTCAATAAAGATTAAAACGTTGGCACGATAAAGAAAATGTTTTTTCTGAAACCTACATCGCACCAGACCGCATCTCACGATTTCTGAATAATATTTTGCATTGTATAAATTCATTTTTTTCCACATCCTACATGTATTTGTTAAATTTAAACAATGTTTTGAAATCCCGGGCCCTGAAGATGATCTCAATAAAGATCGAAACGTTGGCACGATAAAGAAAATGTTTTTCTGAAACCTACATCGCACCAGACCGCATCTCACGATTTCTGAATAATATTTTGCATTATATAAATTCACTTGTTTCCACATCCTACATGTATATGTTAAATGTAAACAATGTTTTGAAATCCCAGGCCCTGAAGATGATCTCAATAAAGATCGAAACGTTGGCACAATAAAGAAAATGTTTTTCTGAAACCTTCATCACACCAGACCCTACCTCACGATTTCTTAATAATTATAAATCGAGAAAAAACGAGAAAAGGTGTTTGTTTACAAAATGAGTAATCTTCAAGTTTACTATTCTTAAGTAAATCCGTTATTAAAATTGAGGATTAACATTTATTTTTTTGGTGTGTATTTTCTATTTTGTTTTATCCATATATCTAAAATAAAGAAATTTGGCTCACAAAAGATAGCAAGAATTTTTAAATTAACTGAGTAATAAACTGCTCAAAAATGAATAAGGATATTTTAATTTATTATATCAATTTTAATGATATTAACCGATATATTCTTGTTAGTTTTGAAACAATTGTGTCTAATTAACTGAGTATGTCTAATAATTTTTAATACTATAAACCTGTAGGTTTTTCCCTTTTAATATAACTTTTTCCACAACATTGCCATTTTGTTTTAAATAAAACCATTATAGATTGTTAGTTTAAAACTGTTTCAACATTTTTGTAAGCTCCAGATTATCCGCTTCCAATATAGGCCGCATAACCAGCAGATAGTGTCCTTAATTAGCACGTGCAATTCGAATATTAATCCCATTGCATTACAGTGAAGTCGTTATCTCTTACATAATTATCCTTTTATTTAGACTGTAATCCGATTATTATGATATTTCATAGTATTGAATGCACATTTATTCTTCACCGTCCTGTTTTGTAGTATACATTGAATAAGGGTTGTACAAAAAAAATTTTAAAGTTTAACAATGTACGCCCGTTTCGGCTGTGGTTTGTGGTCAAACGTGTTTCAACTTTTCCTCGCGATAAATGAAAGCTTTTTTCCTGGTTTTTTCTTTAATTACGACAGACTTGAAATTATTTTACATCTATCCATTACTACTGTCCGTTTCTCTGGATACTCGCGAGAAAGAGTCTATTCCGATTTATGAAACAAAAACGGTTCATCAGGGTTCTCATAACTGAATCGAAATATTTCGGAAAAGGCTTTTATCGATCGGATTATCCCTAGTGTTAAAGATCAGAATCCTAACCGCAGAGATAAGCTTATTGCCAAACGAGATGATTGATTGGGAAATTTGTTGTGGCTTCTATTGCAGTTTTTATTGCCTCGTAATCCGTCCATCAACACGGCTCAGGTTTTAATTAATGTATAAAAACAGTACTTCTCTAACTTTGACTTTCTAGGGGAAAGTTTCGCCAGAAGATTTTCCGCGACCGTAATGAACGAACTGCCAAAAGTATCCGATTATTGTTTGATGTTTCTCTGAAGAATAAATAACCGCGGGGAGCCGCTGTCTGATATGTTCCGATATGACGGTCGTAAACGTCAACCGAGGCCGGATCAGTTTAATTAATCCAAACTTTACTTAATGGGAGGTTTATCGTTACCAGTTGTTGGACCGTTAATTGTTACTAATGACCGTCCTGCGGGCAATTTACCCGTCTCGAATCGAGAATGATGTATGGACCTGACACTCCTTTAAATCATGAGCCTTTCTTGACCGTTGAAATTTCAAATTCGTGAAAATTTTCCAAATTCGGAAACGATGTGCCGTTTATTTTATTGTATTCTATTTCTAGTAATTTGAAGTGAAACTTTACAAAATCGGTTTATTAGGCGAACCATCCCACGCTGCACTGTTGTAAGCCGACTTTATGGTCTGACTCGCCGGTTTCGGTATTTCGCCATCTTCAGAGTACGATAAAACGTTTAAGAAAACTGAGTGACTAATGGTCATTCAGACAACGATTGATTAACAGACTAGAATAATAGGACTTAGGATGTCCTAGATAATATGAAAAAACTTTGCGTTGGTGTCCATGATATGCGAATATCATTCCCAAATCCTCCCTTAAGTGAAAAAATATTCAAAATGCCAATCACAATCAACGAGACAATTAGGACTTTTGATACGAACAACTAATGAATTAACACCTTTCAATTAATTAATCTTTATGTAATGTATTGGTTGGAATGAAAAAGTCAGTGTCACAAGTGGGATTCGAACCCACGACCTTTGGCTCAATAGGCCACTCTAACCACTTGAGCTATCGTGACTTCGATCCACCTGGACACCAACTCCCCATCTCAACCGAGAAACTTTCGAATTTTCCCTCCTTTTTTCCGTTTTTCAAATGTCGTGTAATCAGGATTCGATTCTCGGCGACAAATGAAATGGCTACGGAGAGCTTTAGTGAAGATATACTTCATTTTGCTTATTAAATCCATAAGATTTCGTGGTCCGATTAACCAAATAACCTCTTATTGTTGATTAATCTTTATGTAAGGTATTAGTTTAAATAAAAAAGTCAGTGTAACGAGCGGGATTCGAACCCACGACCTTCGGCTAAATACGCCGCTGCTGTACCACTTGAGCTACCGTGACTTCGATCCACTCGGACTCCAACTTCCCATCTCAACACACCTTTTGAATTTTCCCTCCTTTTTTGACATTTTTAAGTGGATTGTTCGGAGTCAATCATCATCACAGTCATCAGTCAATCGGTCCACGAAATCTAATGGTTTTAATGAATTAACTTTTACCTTCGTATTAGATTTGACCTGTCCTGTAACCCTTAAATCTATTTTTTTTCTATTTGTTTAATGGGAGAATTTTTTTTCGGGTTAGGAATGAAACCAAAGTATGGTTTGGAGTTTTGTCATTGTTAAGTTGGCGTGATTTTGTAATTTGGTAAATTATAAGGCTTTTAAATTATTCTCCTCTTTGTCTGAAAACGGACAGTTTTCAAGTTTAGAACAGCCCCAGGTCTTGTTCGCCTGTCGACCGAAACGGTAAAAATTATTTTCCGGACCTTCCGAGCCTGGACCGAGAAAGGATTCGGAGGGGTGAAAAATGCGCGTCCGTCGTCCTTTCTTTTCCGAAGTGGCCATTAGCCACAAAGCCGGTGAATCAAAAGGGGCTTGACGTCAAGCCAAATGCTTTTACAATTGTTCGCCTCACCGATGGCCGTGAAGAGGAACGACTCGGCTCTTAGGATTCCGGTCACGAACCTCGACCCGATGCCACCTTCCCACCTGGAGCGATTCTTACCCATCAAAATCGATAACAATTTCCTTGTCATCAACTACGAGAGCCATCGCCAATTACGATGGTAATGGATTTCGAGGTTCAGTGACATCCTCAGGTTTCGATCCTTTTTCCACTTTTTGATATTCGAAATGTTTGATCGTACAACCGATATCTCAATTTGAGCGTTTAAGATGCGTAAATTGAGTTGTTTTATTGAAAATTGCTCACGCATTTTGTAAAAAGACTTACATAAAGTTATTTAACTAATTTTACTAACTACCCCTTGAATTACTTGACCAAAGATCTAAGTTACATCCTACTAATAAATTCACCATTTACAAGAAACTCTGACCTTCCGAGATCTACCAAATTTAAGTAAGGATACCGACTACATCATCCGAAAGAACTGTAACGTTCTTTTTTCCCGTAGCGTGTAACATTATACACACTAAAAAAGTGTTCATAATTTTTAATTCACTACAACACTTACACTTAGTCCAGGACCGAAACAGCAGTACGTGTGAGAAATCAGTCAACACTTACACAAAGGTAAACTTTGGAGAACCTTAGAGCAACATCTGGTGTCCCCCAGAGATCTCACTTTGGCCCAATCTTGCTTTCAATGTTGATTAACGAATGTCCTCCTGTTTCAAAGATTCAGAATTTTTACTATTGGCAGATGATGTAAAAGTTTTTGCCGTTGTAAATAATGTTGAGAAAAATGTGCGCGTCTGCAAGAAGATTTCAATAGGTTTGTCTTTGGTGTCTGAGGACTGACCTCTCTCTTAATCTTGACAAATGTAAGTTTTTTATAGGAAAAAACATCCCTATTACTCCTCCTACTCTTTGCTAGAATCTCAATATCTGAGATTGGTGACGTGGAAGTAACTTTTTACTCTGCGTGTTCCTTTTCTCTTCATGTTAGTTAAAAATGTTCTTTCAGGATCGATCTTTGTTGATGGGGATTTGTTTCTTGTGGAAGATTACTCCTTTCCACAACTTCTCAGTTGGTGGTTTATTGATTTTATTACTGTTTGTATTTCTTAATTTTAAATATTGTAATATGAACCTCCGTATTGATTAGAGGGGTCATCCTCCTGTAACGTACTAAAATAAAAAAACACTGCCACTCAGCGTAAGGTTTTAACGGGTGAAGAAGTCTCAAGGCGTTTTTTAAGTCGAAGTGAAAGGTTTCGGGATAGGAAAGTATACAGAGGACTTGGCAAATAAGGTTAGGCTAAAATGGAACTTAAAATAGCGGGAACGAATCAATTATTTGACGAAAGGAATGATCAAGCAATTTTAGTTCGTGAGGTTAATAAAATAGTAAGCTTGGACAATTCATCTCAAGACTTTTGACTGAAAGACTCGGTGCGCCACGGTGTCATGTGTAGTATAACAAAGTGTTTTTGCTTGTTAAATCTTGTGTCAGGTTTCATGTACGTCTGCTGTCTAGGTATAGCCTTAAGTACCTAACTTGAGCCGAAAAGAAACCTTGATGGATCATTGAAAAGATGAGAATCAATATGTAAATCCGAGCCCCTGTATAAAATAAAAACTTACCTCCTCCTTCCTTTCACTAAAATCTGGGGTGCCCCAAGGCTCTAGCATCTCTCCTATCCTTTTTTTCCATTTATATCAACGACCTGCCCGACTCCATCCAGTCCTGTAACTATCGCCTATATGCTGATGACTCCCAAATAAACATATCCTTCCACCCATCCGATCTTCACTCGGCCATTCTCAAGATCGAAAAAGACTTCAACTTTATCAACGAATGGGCGCATAAAAATTCCCTAGTCCTTAATCCGTCCAAATCCACCGCCATAATTATCGGGTTCAGCCAACTCCTCAATTCCCTCCCCAGCATCCCACCTCTCATGCTAAATAACCATCCCATTCTCTTCTGCTCCTCGGTTAAAAACCTACGAGTAGTCTTTGACCAAAACTGACCTGGCATCCTCACATTTCAAAAATTTCCCGCCATAGTATTGCCTCTCTCAGCATATTTCGGTCCTGGCTTCTCTTACCTTTCTCCACTCGCAAACTCCTTGTATCTTCCCTTGTATTTCCCTTCTTCGATTATAACTGTCTGGCATACGGTGGTCTCTCGGAGGGGGGGGGGGCAACGCGCGACTGAAGCTTATTATGAATTGTGTTCGGCACCCCACGGGGGTGTATCGGGGTTGTATTCCCAACTTTCCTGGCTCTACCCATCTTTCCGTGCACAGTATTTCCTAGGTTGCTTTCTTTTCCAATCCATCCACACTCATCGTCCTCCTTACATCATCCAATCTCTCCAATTCAACTCCTCACATCTCACTCGTAACACCCGCTCATCCCCAATCGACCTTATCCTTTCGCAACATACCTTCGAAAGATCCTTTCTGATCCCAGCCCCTAAACTCTGGAACTCCCTTCCCCTTTCTATTCATCACGCTGCATCCTTTTCCTTCTTTAAATCCCACCTGTATAATCACCTCCTTTCCCTCCAAGCACAGACCTTTCGGTAATATTTGATATTTTTGTTTAATATTCTTGAAATTTTCTCTTCTGGCCTGTCTTACTGGTATACATTGTGCCAAGATTTTTATCTCATTTTACTTTTAATTTCATAGAAGGAATGCAATGCCTGAAGAAGGCAATAAAACTTGTCGAAAGCTTGGGCGTTGATATAATAACATTGTATGTTTGAAGGCCACAACCCGAATCCCAATCAACTTCATAGAAGGAACTTCCTTTATTTATTTATTTAGAAATCGTGAGATGCGGTCTGGTGTGGTGTAGGTTTCAGAAAAATATTTTCTTTATCGTGCCAACGTTTCGATCTTTATTGAGATCATCTTCAGGGCCTGGGATTTACAAACATTGTTTACATATAACAATTACATTTTGGATGTGGAAAAGTGAATTTATACAATGCAAATTATATTTTTTATATATTCAATCAAAGTATTTCTACTCACTCAAAGTTAGTCTTCTGTGTAATTGTGCCATTCTTGCGTGTCGTGTCGAGAGTGCCAGTGAGATTTGGATAGTTTGTGTTGGATTTTGAAGTGGTGGAGAAGGATGTCGGTATAGAAAATCTGGATAATCTGGCCGAACCATTACGAGCACATTTTTTCCCTTCGTCGGCTCTTTTCACCTCAAAGAAGCCGACGCCTTATACAAAAATGTCTTTTCTATACCGACTTCCTTCCCCACCCCTTCAAAATCCAACGTATATAAACACAAAATAGCAAAATCTCACTGGCACTCTCAACACGACACGCAAGAACGGCACAATTACACAGAAGACAAACATTTTGAGTGAGTAGAAATACTTTGATTGAATATATAAAAAATATAATTTGCATTGTATAAATTCACTTTTCCACATCCAAAATGTAATTGTTATATGTAAACAATGTTTGTAAATCCCAGACCCTGAAGATGAACTCAATAAAGATCGAAACGTTGGCACGATAAAGAAAATGTTTTTCTGAAACCTACATCACACCAGACCGCATCTCACGATTTTTAAATAAATATCGATTAACGGTCAGTAATCACCACACATTCCTTTATTTATTTCATGTATATTGTTCTTAGGGGACACCAGTCCCAGAATAATTTTTTTTCTTCTTCTTCTTTTTCTTAAATCAGGGTTATTAAAGGCTATTCAAAGATTTTGTACATCCAGAAAGAAGGCTGATGCCAAACTATCCACAATGACCTCCCAATTTGACTTGATTTCATTAAATGCCGATCTCTATCTTCGCTCCAATCCATTAGCCCAACAGCTTACTTGTACAAATATTCCTGGAAATTTTACTCTTCGTTTAGGTTATGATTGAGATTAAGAGATCTACTTGATTGACCGATACAATGCGAGTGAGTATCCCAACTGGGTGGATATCAAGTTCAACATGTAACGTATTTGTAAAATTTTAGATAAATACAATTTTTAAACACTTATCACCTCGTAGAACAAACAACAAAATTTCATGAATTTTGATTAATTACACTTTATCCATCAAGTGGTATTAGAAAAGTATTGCTCGACGGCTAGTATAGATAGTGTGACTGAGAACCGATCGAATCTACCTGACGCCAAAGCCGGTTTCGATTATCGAGAAGAATTTCATTAACTGGGCTAACAATATGCTTTATGAAATAGCCCCAGGGTTGAGCTATGGTCGATCTTCCTCATCCTCTCAATTGATCTCGATCTCGTGGAATCACCGCACTTTCAACGTTCCCCTTAATAACTTTCGTCAGAGTTCGCCGGCATGTGTATAATTTAATTTCTCATTGATATTGGTTTCGAATCGGGAATAAACCGCGATATGGATTAGGAAAATCTTGAATTCCTGATGTCAATCAGGTTCTCACAACTTTAAAGTTAGAATAGAGCTCTGGACTAAACGCAAAATTATAGAGAAAAAGTCCTCTGCTCAAAGATAAATTTAAAATATTTTCTGCCAAGCCAAGGCTATTTATTTTTTCCAAAATCAATTTATTACTGAATGGTCTTAAAATTTATAATTTTTCTATTTGTTGCATAATTTATTATTTTGACTATTTGTTGCCGTATTCTTGTATTTGGATTTTATTAAGGTGTAAATAACTCACTACTCTCTAAAGATTTCGGTATTTTACTGTGGCATGCAATGAATGTGCAAATAACATATTTCAAATACGTATCGGGATTGATAATTAATGATTTTTTTTAGGTTTGTGGGGAAAGTGCTTTGGGTTTTCTCCTCCTGAGTATCTCGTTTGGTACATTCTGTTTATTATTTTTGTAACATATGCTATGCTCCCGTTGCCTTTGAGGTGGTCCATCGCCGCAGGTATGGTCACGTCGATTGTCCACGTCCTGCAGACGGCGATAGTACTGCACCGATCGAATGTGGTAATGTTTACATCTACAGTGTGTTAGTCGATTGTGTGTGATGACGGGTGTTTTTCGGTAGGTTTTCTCCTGCACCCTGAAGCAGATTGTGGCGACGAGCCTGCTCTACTGCGCCGTCAACTTCACGGGGACTTATACCAAGTACCTAACCGACAGGAGCCAGAGGAAGGCCTTTCTGGAAACTCATAGGTCCACGGAGACAAGGTTCAAGACGCAAAAGGAAAACGAACAACAGGAGAAACTTCTTCTTTCTGGTAAGACTCCTTAGACAGTTCTTTTAGTTCTGTTGATTAAAATCTTATCTAATTTATTGAATTTCCCAGTTCTTCCGGATTTCGTTGCCAGAGAGATGATAAGGGATATAGCAAACGAATCGGAAAGGGGTGCCTTTACACCGCACCAGTTTCACAGAATTTATATCCATTGCTACGAAAATGTCAGCATTTTATTCGCGGATATTAAAGGATTCACCGGTAAATTGAGATGTTTATACATTCTACTTTCAGTCAACATTTAACCATGTCTTTCTTTTTTTTCCAGCCTGGGCTAGTCAAACCAGCGCTCAAGAACTAGTGAGAGTTTTAAACGATCTATTCGCCAAATTTGACAAGCTAGCAATGGTAGGCCTTTTATCATTCATTGGCTTTTATTGTAATGATCTTTTTACACATAAAAAATATGAACATTAACTATAACATTTCTATAACACTTCCAATGCACTCCTATGATCATGACAACTGAACGATCTTTTTTAACTAATTTTACCGAAGTATCTGTACTACTAAAATATTATGCATTGCATTGTGGTTTATGTTGTAGTCGATTCTGCAACCATGTTAATAGTTCGTTGATCTAGGCAGATCACATCCAAAGTTTCCCTCATTATGAAACAAGATCAGATGATTAGATAGGTTAAACTTTCTTTTTTAAAGGTTAGGTTATCCCAATATTTAGGACCTATAGTACTTTCCAATAACAGTACTTTACTTCTGATCTTTTATTTTGACTTCTCTTTAATAGCCAAACTACCGAACGACATGCCAAACTCAGTCGATAAAATAAGTATGTTTTAACCTGTTTTGGCACTAAGTGTGATACAAGCGGAATAACTGTGTAACGGATAAATGTTATAAATTCCAGTCAAGTTTTTAAGGAAATATACAAACATGTACCCTCCAAAAGATGGAAGACGAAGTTATTGTATGGATAACGAGAGATGTGGTTTGTTAATTGATTAACGTTTTAGGAAAACCACTGCTTGAGAATAAAACTTCTCGGCGATTGCTACTACTGCGTGTCTGGCCTTCCTGAAGAACGTCCCGACCACGCTGCTTGCTGCGTCGAGATGGGTCTGCACATGATCAAAGCCATCAAGGACGTTAGAAACAAACTAAACGTAAGCTCTTCGACCCTCCACGTCCGGTCCGCTCACTGATGCGATATGACCTCTGCCGACAGGTCGACTTGAACATGAGGATCGGCATCCACTCCGGGTCAGTCCTCTGCGGCGTGCTCGGCTTGCGGAAATGGCAGTTCGACGTTTGGTCTTACGACGTCACCCTGGCCAACCACATGGAGTCGGGCGGCATACCCGGGTACTGAAACATTCATTTCGGACGGTAATCGTTATTACAGACTCGAGATCTGGACATTGATCGCCCCTGAACAGGAACCAACAAAACTCAATCCGGAGTTTCCAAAGTTAAACGAACCGACAGTTTATAAAGTCGACGATCTCGGCTTGCACAGGCCAGACCTTAGCAAACTCAGGCCCTTTAATTATTTTGTTTAATTCTTTTTATATTTTAAAATGATGGGATACTGTGGAAAACAGAAATTGTCGGCTTGGTCGAGTAAAACAACAAAAAAGGTAACTAGATTTGTTTGACTTTTCAGAAGAGTCCACATATCAAAAGCTACCTTGGGTTGTCTGAACAACGCATACGAGGTGGAACCCGGATACGGAGAAACTAGGGACCCGTACCTCAAGGTATCTGCATTCCACGGTTTTTCATTATTTTCGTAATTTTAATGATGATTTAACTATTTTTCCAGGAGCACGAGATCGAGTCGTACATTATCAAACAACAGGTGCCGACGAAGCAGACGCATAAAATAGGACGTGAGATCTCGAGGACGAGGCTCTGGTCCGAAGGAGAACAGACGCTCATCGCAGTCCAACAAGTTGTCAGTGCGTAAATTTTAACGCCGTTCCAATGTTGCTTGTGTAGTTGTAGTTGGCTTTACTATCTCTTTCTCTTTGCCTCCTTAGTCGTGTCTGCCTCACGAGTGTTTTTGTTTGTTCTCTCCTTGTAGAAACCAAATCCACTAATTGTTTGAATACCTTCTTTAAATCCCTGAGAAGGTTCATCCCGGATATTTTTGGTTACATTGCAGAGAAGGAAAGGAAAAAACAAGTAGATAGCAACGGGAACCACGGCAACCACACGGCGGGCATCGTTGAGGATTGGACGCCGGAAATACCTTTCGAAAATGTAAGTGTGAAAATTATTGAACGAAAGTCAGACAAGAGAATGTTTTGTGCGTATTTTTATGATGGTCAGCGTGAGCTGTTGACCAGTTACAGGCAATTGGATCATCCGAGACTACCGTTGTATTCTTGATTTATGATCTGATCGGATTTTAACATTTGGCAATCATTAATAATTAACTCAATGTGAATTGGTGAATTAAACAATATTTGTTGATAATTTTTTTAACTACCTTTTGAAATTTCATTTTGTCAACAATTTCATCAACTGATCTCTTGATCTTCTTTTATTTTGGCTCTACCCACCATTTTACCAACGACCTGAAGCACCGTCAAATTTAAAGATTTAAACATATATTTCAGGATTTCAATATATTATATGTAAGAAAAACCTGCAATATTGTCACTTTTAGTCGCCTTATTTCCCTTTTTGTTAATTGTTTTATTTAGTTTCTTACAGAAAATAAAAATAGTGAGTGTTTTGAGACGTTCGCATCTATGCCAGTGACTATTGAGATTGGTAAGGTTTGGAAATTATTTACAATACGTAAAAAGTTGGAAATAAATTAAACATATTTGTCTATTGTATTTATTGGTACAATGAATTTTAATGTGGTAACTACAAAAAAAAATAGGGAATTTCTGACTTTTTTATTTTTAAAGTAGAAAATGTCGTAAAAATTAAGTAAGCAAAGTTCTTCTTTTCAAAACGGCATTATAATTACATTTTTTTCATATTTTTTTTAGATATTTGTATGCCTTTCTTATAGCATGCGAATGTTGATGACAAAAGTGGCTATCTTTTTATCACAGTTGAGCTCGACCGGACAAGAGCCAGAGAGGAGTGAGGCGGACAACGAAGCTGTAGCAGATGTGAGTACTGCAGAGGAGGCCGACATCATGATGGACCATTGCATAGAGGTGGAGAGCAATCAGCGGATGCGCAAGGAAAACATTAGCCCTTGGACACTTCGGTTTAGGCAGCCACACATGGAAGAAGAGGTTTATTACGCTACTTTTATCTAATTTGCCAAACAGTCGTTGATCTTATTTTTTTGCTGTTACAGTTCTGCCAGTTGAGAGAAGACATGTTCAAATCAAACATGCTCATCTGTTATGTTATATGGCTCTTCATAGTCGCATCACAAACTGCTATTCTTCCACGTTGCAATGCACTGGTCGGCTATGTCGTTTCAGCCACAGTTTTACTGACATGTGCGGTTCTGCTGGTCATGGCAGAAGAATTACCAAGACTTCCTCAAAAACTGCAACACATCTCATCTGTTCTAGTTCATAATAGGTTCAGAAGGACGATTTTCATTTTAGCGTTTGTAGCAATAATGGCTATAGCTTCCACACTAACACTGGTATTAATACTAATTATAATATGAATTTTTGTGTTCTTATATTAAATCTGTTTTAGGTCTTGTTACCAGATCACTTACTTATAAGCAATATAGTAAAGAATAATACTCAAACTGAATTCAGTTGTCATGATAGTGAATGCGATGACGGCATGAAAAGGATTCAAAGAGAAATAGAAGATAGCAATGTAAAGAAATACACTACCACAAACCTGCCTATAATAAATTTTGATAAAAAAGGGGTTATCAATCCAAATTTACTTTTTCAAAATGTAGAACAGAATTCAAACATGAGTTCTTATTATGCCTTGGATAAGCATTTACACACATATGCCAGAGTGAAAAGAAATGCTTCTGGAGTTAGTATTTCGAAAAATTCTACTGACCCTTCAGAGAACGACCATTACTTCAAATCCTGCATCCATGTAGAACATTTGGTGTTCACGTGGGTGCTATGCCTGATCGCATTGGCTACGACACTGAAAGTATATTTCTTAGTCAAAACGGCTCTGGCTCTAGTCATGGTCGGTGGGTACACATGGTTGATCCTGGGACTTTATCCAGAAGTGTTCAGACAACCACAGTTGGATAAACAGTAAGTTAGATGAAATATTCTGTACTTCTCCCTGACTCTAACATTGTCTTTCAGCTTGAAGATGCCGTTTTTTGCTCAAATGCTGCTCATGCTGTCAATATTTTTTACACTGGTCGCCTATCATGCAAGACTAGTCGAGATTACCTCAAGGTTGGACTTTCTCTGGAAATTGGAAGCCCAACGTGAATTGGCTGATATGCGGGAAACGAGAAAGAACAACAGACAGCTGCTAAGGAACATCCTTCCTGACCATGTCGCACATCATTTCTTGCATGACCGAATAGCCGATGTAAGATTGTTATATTGATGTTTGAATATTTAAACTATAAGTGTGTACTTTTTAGGAACTATACTCTCAGTCAAGAAATAAGGTAGGTGTCATGTTTGCAAGCATCCCGAACTTCACTGAATTCTACTCAGAAGACGTTAACAAAGGCATGGAGTGTATAAGGCTTCTGAATGAAATCATTGGTAGGACTATTAGACATTAATTTTTTGTTTTTGTATTAATTGAAATTTTTTTTCTAGTTGATTTTGATGAACTTCTCTCAGAACCTCGGTTTGGTTCTATTGAAAAAATTAAGACAGTCGGGGCATGCTATATGGCCGCCTCGGGGCTGAATCCCACACACGAGGTACTCATTCGCCTTAAAATAGATGTTTTGTTCACTAAGACTTTGAGAATGATTAACAGATTTGTACGTTTTAACAGGCTATTGATGGCTATTCGCACGTCTGTGCCCTGGTTGATTTTGCCTTAGCAATGAAACAATCATTAGAAAACATCAACAAACATTCATTTAATAATTTCCACTTAAGAGTTGGCAAGTATAATTTGTTACAAAAACCTAGAAAAATATTATTTGTCTTTCTTGTTTTTTAAATAAACTTGATGCAGGTTTTGCAAGTTTAAAAGTTTGACCCAAAAATGTATTTCCACCAATAAAATAAATATAAAACTACAAAGGAAGAGAAATAAATTTGTTAAAAACTTCTAATAGATAGAAGTAAAAATAAGTAATGAATGCATAGTAAAATACTTAGATATGATTAAAATAGACATTTTAATGGAACAAACTAGAATCTTTTTATTTTATTTATACATGTTATAAAGGAATAAGCAGTGGACCACTAGTAGGAGGAGTGATTGGTGCTCGAAAGCCAGTGTATGATATTTGGGGCAACACAGTAAACGAAGCCTCTAGAATGGACTCCACAGGAAAGATGGGGAGGATCCAAGTACCAAAGCACACCGCCATGGTATGTATACATTCAGTTTGTTCATCGGTTATATTTTAAACATGATGCATTTCAGATGCTCATAGAAAGAGGATACCTCATGGAGTACCGCGGCCTGGTCCCGGTCAAGGGCAAAGGCGAAATGGAGACATACTTTGTTCTAGGAAGGGGTGAAACCGAGGAGCAACTTACACCTAAGCCAACTATTCAGCATGCATCGCTTGCGGCAGTCGTTTACGGCATGGTACAAGCAAGGAGGCGTCATAACACACTGAAACATGCCACACGTATGTTCATATCGTCTAGCTTTTCAATAATTCTCTTCTCACCTTGTTTTTATTTTATTTTATTTTTTTCCCCACTTACCCTTTAAAACATTTTTAATTTTTATTTCAGAATTTCGACAATAATTTTTTTTTGACAAACAACATCAATATTGATGGGTCTTGCTGAATGGTACTTTTTATTATTTTTTTTTTATGTTTACTATTTTATTGGTTACATTCATTCCTTCTCCTTGAATACTAACTATAATAAAGTGGTGAACTTCTATCTAAAGAAGGTAAAGAATAAAATGTTATATTAGATAAATATATCGGGTCAGAAGTAAGTTTGCAGAACAAGTAGACTCAAAAGTTGTAAGGAAAATTACCTTGTATGTACAAACAAATGAACTAGACAAGCATCATATTTTTTATTCTTCTAATAGTGCAAAAAATAAATTAATTATGACCAGGCGAAATTAGAGGTTATTTACATTGTTTTGTTTTTTAAATATTTCTATCCTATTTCTTACAATTAATTTCAATAATTAATTTTTTAATCCTATTTCTTTTGGTTCACCATTTTTCAAAAATAATTTATGTACCAACTGATTTAATAACATTTTATATTTCATATTATTAACCTTTTCTTTGTCATTAAAAATTATCATTTTTTAACCCTGTTTAACAAATCTTTACAAAAAATTTTCTATCTTCTCATATTATATAATGTAATGCAACATTAACTATTAAAAAACTTTCCAGAGTTTCTATCTGTCTTGTCTTTTTTACTAATTTTATTAAAATGAATTTTAACATGATAAATAACAGGTTATGAACACAATTTCAGAAAATCCCTCAACTTCCTGCAAATCGCTTTGTATCTCTATTGTTCCCTTCTTCTTATTTTGTTGTAACTCTGTTTTCTATTTCTAAACCACCATATTTCTTTTTTCTTTCCTTATTACAAGGGATGGGCCGATGGGCTAGGTCGTTCCCCAAGTGCTTTAGGGGGATGCCGTCACCTCAAGGTTTGTATTGCAGCTCGAGCCACACAAACTTTCAGTCAGGCCAATTCTCTTCGTTCCATGCGATGGACAACATTCTCCCCGTTAGTATACTTCTCGCTTCACCCACCCGACTGTAATTTCCCGTGATATTGACTGTTTCTTTGTAATATCCTTCATTGGTCAATTTTTTTGGGGGAGTACTTTTGTCCAATGGTCATCGTTCCTTAACCATTCCTAGATAGGATCCATATGTTAATGACATTGTTTTTTTCTCCTTTTTTTAAATATTTTTGTTAATTTTTTTAGTGAAATCACTTGATTAAACTAAAACAAACAGTGTTTTATTTACATTTTATCAACTATTTTATGTTTTGCATGTTGTTATTTAGTTTATAATAATATAAGAAGTTATGAATATTATAGAATAAATGTCATGTGAAAAAAATGCAAATGGAAAAAATCTTTTTGAAATTAACTTATTGGTTATAGCCTTATTTGTATGTACATCAAAAGCACATTTTGTCTTTGAAACTTTCTCCCCCACAATTTATTAGCAAATTTAAATATTTACAAAATCGCACACATTTACAGTACATTCCAGCACAACCTATTCCATTTATTAGGATATGTAAAGTGAGTAGAGGTCAGTTGTTACTAACAGAATGAAACATGAGGGGCTGCATGAATCAGCATGACTGTGATGGGATTTTTATGTACCATATAGTTATCTAATAGTCGTGTTTTTATTTGTAGAAAGCGCAGGAGTTTTAAGCAGGACGAAGTCCCAGCAGGCGACATCGATACCATCAGGACACAAACTTGTCAACTTCAGCAGCTTCCGAATTTCAAAGCCGTCTCCATCACCCCTGCGGAGGAACACGACAAGGGCAGGCAGACAGCTGAGCCAGCCATCGCAGACCTACACATCTCAAGGGAGCATGAGGCAGCTGTCCGTCGATCCCACGCTCCTTCATTCTGCACCCGATACTAGGAATACGTCGCCGAACCTGTCCCAGGGAAATTTAAGGTCTGTCTCTATGAACTTCAACAATTCGACAGAGCAGGCCAGATGATGATCTCCTGCCTCCAGTGAATAATTGTGATACTCTCCGAGTGCTGGAAGACTCAATCAACTTTAATACAAGTCCTCTTGGTTGAAATTATCGAAACTGAGATATTGTGAAAGACCTGAAAGGAAATCAAAATTAATCCTATGAACAAGGGCCAAAATAGTTTAGAGACTTTTCTTTGTTTTTGTAAAAGTGGTTTTCCAAATGATTATTTTATACCATCTAAACAATTTATAAATGTTTGTTGTCCTGAGATATATTTTAATGAGTTCAAGACTGGGCGTTGTACTCACACATTATATAGTTTTTACTTCTAAAGTGTTCAAATTACATGTTATAGTTTTGTATAAAGATATATATAAATATATACATATATATGTGAAATTTTATCAAGCAAGACATTTTTCAATACATGTTTTATTTATAACATATAAGGTACACAAACAGTCTTTAAATAGAGCTGGGTCCTGTCAGCGTTGAGATGAAACTTCAATGCATATTGAACGCTTGATAAACAATCATATTATGCAAAATTGGATCAATTTGAATTGTGACAACCAAATTAAAACAGTCGATGTATGATTTCTTCAACAAAACCTCATTCTATCTCTATTCATGTTTTTATAACTCTATTTAAATTTGTAAATTAAACAGTGTTATTAATTCTACAAAAAATTTAATACAACTCTCCTAAATTCTTTATTTGACACATTTGAACCCTTTTTTTAAACAAAAGCTACAAATAGAACAAACCTATGATTTATATAAATAGTGATGCAAAGTATTTCTATTGTGTCCACACCTTGTTACTATAGAAATAAAACCATTCAATAAAACCAACTAGCAAATACCGTTGAAAAGGTGGTTTTTATTCTGGGATTGCAGTCAGAAAATTCCAGTTTGTACGCAATCTGGAATCCAATTATACGGCAATATTCTTTGTCGATGTTTTGGTGGTTTGACCTCTTTTTCTCAAACCTTCCTTCAGAGAAAGAAGGTATGTCCACAAAAAGTCAGCCAAAATCGTATATAAGAGTGAGTAAAAACTTTAGGTTTTTTACTGCAATTCTAAAACATTGACCATTAATAGAAAACAATCATAGTTTTAGGTTAAAAGGAGTCGGCCTTTTTAAGACCTTGTGCACCGCCACCAATATTGGTCTGTAGTGCAATCTCCACTATTGTTTGACTCTCTTCATTCTTTACCAGAAGTCAAAATTTTGTTAAGGACTCCCTGTGCTTGGCTTTTTCTCTTCCAAAAGGAGAAATTTCAGCCTGAATAAGGCCTTTGCATCAACAGTAGACATCGCTGTTTCTTCTTCTTCGTGGCAATAAGAATGTTCATGCTGATATTTCAAAAGCATTCGACAGGGTGGATAGACATAGTCTTGGCGAAAAAGCTACAAGCCTCTGGAATTATCCTTGTTTATCCTTAACTAGCCTAATTTAAGTCATTCTCGGTTAATAGATCATTTGCTGTCTCCTATAAATGTGCTCTTTCTGATGTGGTTCGTATAGACTCGGGTGTTCCTCAGGACTCACACATAATTTTATTTTTGACCTTCTTCAATGATGTTACTATTAAGAATAATCATTTAGCACTGCTTACCGATGATTTAAAGCTGTTTAAAGAGATAATTTGTGAGAGTGATTGTAGTCTTCTTCAAGAGGACCTGACGGCATTTTTAAATTGATGCAGATGCTGCTAGAATTTCTTATTAGAGAAGTGTAGTACAATTAATTTTGTTGTACAATATTGAAAATATTGATGATAGGGGAAGGTCACATATATATAGATATGACCTTATAGAGATACCAATATAGACGATTATTATATTGATCGAAAAAATTATTAATTTGCTTGAAAATGCTGTAAATAAAAAGGAATGAATGAATGAAAAAAGTACTTTATTAAGTAAACAAATGAAAATAATCTAACAAAGCATATTCAATGGATCTGGAATCTTCTGCCAGAAAATAATAAAGAAAATACACATTTTTCCAAAAACAACTACGTGGTGAAGTTTGTAACTTAAAAAAAATATTAAAGGGCTTACCTAAATAAAATCCTCTTATAAAAAATTTAACAGAAGAATAAGACTACGATGATGCAAAGTCTTCCTGTTAAAGGACAATATAATGCAATGCCCTTATCCGCGCTTTGCCAAGTTCCCCTTTCACATAAACAAGCAACGTATAAAGCACAGGACTACGTCAACACATTCTTGCAGAGCTATAAATTTCGATTCAATACTCTTATAATAATACAGAAGAATACTTTGAAAAAACGGTCAACCCAGGAAATATCTCCGAGAAGAACTTAATCCGATTAAAAAATCCATCCCAACCGATTATCCGATTGTTAATAATCCATTCAAGGCCAACGTTGCGAAATTGCAACACCAACTATAATATTTTTTAAAGCAATTGTTTAAAATTGTGAGATTTTCTGTGTAGGTATTAGTAGTTTGATGGTGGTTGATGGATTAAGCCGGTCTTTTAGGTTTTCGGTCCTTTTCCTTTATTAATTCGTGTTGTTTTAAATGGCGCGAACAATGTGAGCTGTTGTTAATTTGTGTATGAGTTTTTGGTGTTGAATGTGTTTTTTTATGTATTTCTAAATTTTCGTCTATGTTCATTTTCTGTCCTTTTTGAGTGGGTTCGTTTTCTGTCCGTTTTGTGCGTAGTAATATTATACTTGGTTGTGCCATCATGTATTATTTTATTTTATTATGCATTATTTTCTATATGTGAGTCGCGTAATTTTATTTTCCGTCGCTGTTCTTAAACGATTTGATATGTTCCTTGTATTTGTCTTTTAACTATCGTCCGATGTATTTCACTCCCTACCCGCATGTTTGTGTGTTTGACTTGGTAATTTTCCGATTGTGTTTGTGGTTTTTAGTGCCTAACTTTTTAAACAAGTTAGTTTGTATATTAATTTCCCAATGTATATGAATGTGGTCCATCTGTTTTTGAAGTGTTGCTTTGTTGCGTTTGTGTTGTAGCCGTTATCGTGAGCTAGGTTTGTATTCGTTTTCGTAATTGTCTTTGGTCAGTGGGATTGATATTAGTCTTTCTGTCATGTGTTTCAGTGCTTTTCGTTTTCTGTTTTTGTGTTAGTTAAGACAGAAAGTTTTTACCGTTGTTTGTTTCTATTTCTGCGTTGAATTTTATGTTTTTGTGTAGTGAGTTCAAGTCTTTCAGTATGTTGTTTGTGCAGTTGTTGATGTTTGCTATGGCGAGTATGACGTCTACGTACTACACACGTGTGTGATATTGTTAAGCCAGAATTTCGGGGAAGTATCTCTCTTCAAAACATTGTAATTGTATTGTATAGTTTAAAATTAATGTTTTAATTTTTGTCAAACCATTCTTTGCATTTATTTTACTACAGTCAACCGATGAACCAAGTTCTAGTAGTTCCGTTGTATCTAGTTATGTTTTTGGAGCAAATTTTAATCTTTATTTAATCAATCATTTTCTTCTTTATTTAGGACCATTTTTGTTAAGTTTATAACCCTTTGGTAAAATATAATTTGAGTTGTTTGGCTTTTGCGTATTTTTAAGTTCCTGAAACAACACCTGCAAAGATCTTATTAATTGTTTTATTATACTCCATTAATTATTTTTTATCAAAGGTCTAAAATTAATAGGTCCATCACACTACTAAATACATATATTGATGATTTTGTAGAATCTTCATCGGCTGCGTTGTTCCTAGTTAGTCCGATGTTCTTCGCAGTTAGAAACATTCCCCGAGTCTCTGGAAGTACTATGGGTATTTTGGGGAAGGGCGTGAACTGCCTTCTATCCGCCCTTTGAGGTGGTGAAGTTTGGAGACGATGTCTTTTCTTGGCTGCATCTACTATTAGAATGGGGCTGACACCTTATGACCCCCTCCGCAGTTCGTACATGTTAATTGGGCCTGTGCTTCTTTATTAGGACCGTCCTTGGTTTCGTGATGTCCATCATGCTTTGGATTACGGTGGCAGAGTACAGCTAAGTACTCGAGGCTTTGGCAATGAGTTTGCCTCAACATTGAGATAACATGATTATTCATAAATCGTGAGATGAGGTCTGGTGTGATGTAGGTTTCAGAAAAACATTTTCTTAATCCTGCCAACGTTTCGATCTTTATTGAGATCATCTTCAGGGCCTGGGATTTACAAACATTGTTTAAATTTAACAAATATATGTAGTATGTGGAAAAAATGTGAATTTATACAATGCAAAAAATATTTTTTATATTCAATCAAAGTATTTCTACTCACTCAAATTGTTTGTTTTCTGTGTAATTGTGCCATTCTTGCGTGTCGTGTTGAGAGTGCCAGTGAGATATTGCTGTTTTGTGTATATATATGTTGGATTTTTAAGGGGTGGGGAAGGAAGTCGGTATAGAAGGACATTTCTGTATTGGTGGAACCCAGTTGGTGTCCGAGTGGATCGAAGTCACGATAGCTCAAGTGGTTAGAGCAGCGGCGTATTGAGCCGAAGGTCGTGGGTTCGAATCCCACTCATGACACTAACGTTTTAATCTCAACCAAGACCTTACATAAAAAGAATAATTAATTGAAATAATTAATATGGTAAATTAGACCACTAAACATAATGGATTAATATATAATAAGTAAAGGAGTATCACTTCACTAAAAGCTCCCCGTAGCCACTTCATAAGTAGCTGAGAATCAAATCCTAATTACACATTAGAATAATGGCAAAAAAAGGAGGGAAAATTCGAAAGATTGTAGGTCGAGATGGAGAGTTGGTGTCCGAGTGGATTGAAGTCAAGATAGCTCAAGTGGTTAGAGCAGCGGCGTATTGAGCCGAAGGTCGTGGGTTCGAATCCCGCTCCTGACGCTAGCTTTTTCATTTCAACTTGTGTAAAACGGTTGATTCATTGAAAGATGTAACTTGGTGAATTAGACCACTAAACATAATGGATTAATATATAATAAGTAAAGGAGTATCACTTCGCTAACAGCTCCCCGTTGCCACTTCATAAGTTGCTGAGAATCAAATCCTAATTACGCGACATTAGAAAAATGGCAAAAAAAAGGAGGGAAAATTCGAAAGATTGTAGGTTGAGATGGGGAGTTGGTGACCGAGTCGAGTGGATTGAATTCAAGATAGCTCAAGTGATTAGATCAGCGCCGTATTGAGCCGAAGGTCGTGGGTTCGAATCCCGCTCTTGATGCTAGCTTTTTCATTTCAACTAAAACCTTATATAAAAAGGTTGATTAATTGAAAGAGGTAATTTGGTGAATCAGACCACTAAATATAATTTTCTCAGGCTCAGGGTTTGTCTGTTTTTTATTTTATAACAATAAAATTTCATTATTTAAGGACAAGCCAATCTAATCTTTGAGAATTTCGAGACGTTTCCTTGCAGAAGAAGTTTTTGTCTTGACAAAACGATCCAGGCTTTTCAGCTCAGTTTCCTACCATTTTATAACTGCATAATTTATTATTATTGTATATATTTATTTGATATTCGGGTTGTGCGTATAACTGTCAGTTGATTGTAACTGAAAATAAGGCCGATTTATAAACAGACCCCCCAGTTCGCCGATCATTGCCGAAAAGCGGCGATCGTCTGCTCCTCTCGCCCAGTCAGCCGTTAGAACGTAATCGGCAGCAGTGCGTCTCGGCTCTCGGCACTCGGCAGTCGGCAGTAGTTGTCAAGCACTCCCGGTCGAAGCCGTCCGTATCACATTTCGCTCATCGGCTGCCGGATTTATTTTTGGTGAGGACGTTCACTCGGACGTGTGCTCAAACCGGCGGCGCCAACTTCAATTTACACAGGGACGATGGTAAGAGATTTGACGAGTGTCCATCCCCAGGGTTCCTTTATCCTGGCAGGGTGGACCTGTTCCGGCGGCTGAGGTTCGCCTCGTCTCTGTCTTTTGCACGTCGAGACAAGCCCCGTTTTTTTTAAAATCATATCCCAATTTAAATTTAGCTTTATTAATTCAACAGGTTAATTCGCCTCTCGGGTACTCTTATCGTTTTGGAAGATGTAAATTAAAAAAACACCCGGGTTATCAATTATCGGCATAGATTATTGTTTTTCTCCTCTGCCGATTAACGTTTTCAAATGGGATAAAAATTGCCAAACGGACCCGCTGTTTATTTGGTATTTTCTTCCTTTTCTTTTCTCAGGTCGACTTCTTCGTACCTGTTTTTAACCAGCCGGCTCTTGAAAGAGGACAGGACAATAAATCACGTTAGAAAGTTGATAAAAGCCAAGAAAACCGTTTGATTTTTTTTAAACTTTACATTTTCGCCTTGAAAGATAATAAGACTTTATGCTGTTTTTTAACTTTCCAAGATAAACTCGGGCCGGGGTTCGATAAAAAACGAATTTCACTAGCTACGACTGTTAATTTAAAATTTACATTACAAAACCCACCGAATTGTGTATTTCTGGAATACGCGGTACACGTGGAAACAATTAAATTGCGTCCAACCGTCGCGTCGAGTTTTCTGGAGAAAAAATATATTAGAATGCAGAGCACTCTGTAGAAATATGTATTTTTATTTAATTTTTTATAACACTTTGACAGCGTTTGTATTTTTCATCAATCAATCATTGAGTTTGTGTGTATTCGTTCGTTTGTGTAGGTGGTGCAATACACAAGAATTGTATGTGTCGGCGTGTGTATGCACAAGAGAGTGAGAGAAAGAGAGAGAGAGTGAGTTAGTGAGTGAATGAATGAGAGGGAAAGAGATTTGAGAGAGAGGAAGTGAGATAGAAAGTGAATAAGATAAACAAAGAGAGTAAATGAGTGAGAGAGAAAGAAAATTATGAGATAGAGAGTGAATAAAAGAAAGAGTGAGTCAGCGAGAGAGAGAGAGAGAGAATGAGAGAGAGAGAGAGAGTGAGTGAATAAGAGAGAGAAAGAGAGAGAGAGAGACTGAGACTGAGTGAGGGAGAGAAAGAGAGAGAGAAATAAAATTGTGAGATAGAGAAGATAGAGAGGGAATAAAAGAAAGAGTGAGTGAATAAGAGTGAGAGAGAGAGACTGAGGGAGGGAGAGAATGAGTGAGTGAGAAAGTGAGTCAGGAAATAGAGAGTATTGAGTGGGAGAGAGTGGCTTAGTGATTAACAGTAAAAGTGAGAGAGTGTGAGTGAGCGAGTGAATGTATGAGTGAGAGAGAAATAAAATTGTGAGGTAAAGAAGATAGAGAGTGAATAAAAGAAAGAGTGAGTGAATAAGAGTGAGAGAGAAACTGAGGGAGGGAGAGAATGAGTTAGTGAGAAAGTAAGTCAGGAAATAGAGAGTGAGTGAGTGGGAGAGAGTGGCTTAGTGATTGACAGTAAAAGTGAGAGAGAATGAATGAGCGAGAGAGGGAGTGAGTGAATGAATGAGTGAGTGAGAGAGAAATAAAATTGTGAGATAGAGAAGATAGAGAGTAAATAAAAGAAAGAGTCTGTGAGTGTAAAAGGGAGTGGAGTGAGATAGAGAGTGAATAAGAGAAAGAGAGATTAAGTAAGTGAGGAAGAGAGAGAGAGAGAGAGAGATTGAGTGAGAGATAGTGAGTGAGTGAGATAAAGAGTGGGCGAGTGAGATAAAGAATTGGCGAGAGAGATAAAAAGTGGGAGAAAGAAAAAATAATGGGTAAGAGTGAGTGAGAGTGAAAAAGAAAGTGTGTGTTTGTCCGGTCTGAAGGGAGTGAGTGATCGATGGTGCATGCGGTAGCGCGCATAATATCTACATAATATAAGTCGACATCTGATTGTGAACAATATTTAATTATCAATAAAGTAGCATTTCGATTTTTTAATGACTGATAAAAGTCTAGAATAGCGTTGAAATATGTGAAAAATTCTGAAATTGAAACTGAAAAAAAGCTGGAATTATGAGAAAGTTGAAATCAAAAATTATAAGGCCTATCTTTTTTAACATTTTGCTCAGCTATTATGATTTTCAATATGAAACTTGTTTCTTTGGAATAAATAACTGACAGATTTTTTCTTAAATATCCGTTTTACTATCACTCCTTGAGATATTATTTTTTTGGATTTTAAAATTTTTTAACGCTTTGCCCAAATATCGTGTGAAAGTTAACCAAGCAAATTTACACTCATATATTCAATTAAAATTGCCTACATTTATTAAGAAGAATTTTTTTTAAAAGGAACATGAAGAGATTGAGTGGTGCACGTTTTTTCAAATTGTCCGCAATTTTCGTTCGCGTTTTCTTGATTTAAACCGAGAAAACTGATAACATGCTGGATTAACGCTGTCTGTTTTGCTGAATGTTTAATTTTTTTAATCATTTTTATCTTCTCTGTTTGTAAATTTCTTGGTGGTTAGACGCAATTTGTGGACTAGTTTTTTGAACATTTGCCAACTAATAGTTATTAAAAAAAAAGTCGGTAGTTTCAAAGTAATATCAGTAGTTTCAAAAATAGTAATTAAAAATGCTTTTTGTGTGAAAGGCTGATGTATGAGCCGTACTTTTTTTAATCCAACACGATTAATTATGAGTTTTTATGCACTGAAAAGCTTATAACATGGTAGAACGTTGGACTCTCATTTTAATACTGTTTTTTGTGTGTGTGTGTGTGGTTTTTTTTAAATTTATTTTTATTATCTCTCCTTGAGAGATAATGTTTTTTCATAATTGTCAATGCACGTTTTAAATATTTCGTCAAATTTGCCAAAGAAAACGTGCAATCTCGAATCAAAAATACTTGAAAATTGAGATTTTTACGGTTCACGTGTTCAAGTATTCTCTCAGGGTGCATTGGAAAATTAATTCACAATCGATAATTGAATTATTAAAACCTGTTGTAACTATGATTTAAAAAATTTGCCACAATTTTTATTTTACACTTTATGCTTTTTGTTGTTTTAGTTTCTGGACTAAATTTTGCTTGTCGTTTTCTTTATTTCACTTTCTTTCCTTGAGAGATAAAGAGGTTTTCCTCACAAATTTCACTGTTTTTAATTTAAGATATTCACTCTGTAGGAAAGAGATAAAACTCTCCCCAGGACGTCAACCCTAAAGTACTCACTCACACCAACTGTCTGTGTGTCTCGTCAGTTCTCGACATTTTGTGTGTTTTTCTTACAGAGTGAAAAACCAGAACAATTTTTTATTATTGTTATCAGTAATTTATTAAACAATGAAATAAGCACGCAGTTTTCTATGTTGGATGAAATTTTGCTTGTCAACAGTCTATGAAACCATGACTAATTTTCTGTTCGTTTGGCTTACTTTATCTCTTGACATAGTTGGATTCGAAAATATAAATTTAAAAAATATATTGTACTTTCGACCAAAAAGGTCCTAATTTTTGATATGGGCGTTGGTTGGCGTAAATATTTTTACACAATTTTAGGTTCTAACTTTCTCAGAATTCATTATAAATTTTCTTCCACACAGTTTGAAGATACGCTGGAATTTTAAAAATATTTTAATGCTATTCGTTATTGTTAATTACATATTGTTCCAAATTAAATATTATAACGATTTACACTGGCGCACTACCACATTCACCCTCGATCACTCACTTCCTTATACACAAAACAAACAAACACTTTCACTCCCCCACTCCCCATTATTTTCTTTCACTTCTCTATCCCTCCCTTTCACTTGCACTCACATATACACTCACTCACTGTCTCACTTCCCCCTCTCTCGTTGTTCACTTATACACACACACACACACACACACACACACACACACTTTATCTCACACTCATTCTCTCTCTCTCTCTCTCTCTCTCTCTCTCTCTCTCTCTCTCTCTCGCTCGTTCTCTCTTTTCTCTCACATTCACTGACACACATATACATACATTCTCACTCACTTACACTCTCCCCTCTCTCGTTCACTTGCGCACACACATTCCCTCTTTCTCCCACACTCACTCACTCACTCACTCTCCATTACTTTCTCCCCCTTCTCTATCCCTCCCTTTCGCTTGCACTAACACATATACACTCACTCACTGTCTCACTTTCCCCCTCTCTCGTTGTTCACTTATACACACACACACACACACACACACTATCTCGCACTCATTCTCTCTCTCTCTCTCTCTCTCTCTCTCTCTCTCTCTTTTCTCTCACGTTCACTGACACACATATACACACATTCTCACTCACTTACACTCTCCCCTCTCTCGTTCACTTGCGCACACACATTCCCTCTTTCTCCCACACTCACTCACTCACTCTCCATTACTTTCTCCCTCTTCTCTATCCCTCCATCTAGTGTTCACTTACACTCTCTTTCTCTCACTCACTCCCCCCTCATTCATTTACACACACACACACACTCTCTCTCTCTCTCTCTCACTCTCTCTCTCTCTCTCACTCTCACTCTCTCTCTCTCTTTCTCTCTCTCTCTCACTCACTCACTCACTCACTCACTCACTTAATCACGCACTAACTTCCTCCCCCTCTATCCCCCCGTCTCTCATTCATTTGCACACACCCACTCACTTTCTTCCCCTCTCTATTCCTCTCTCTCTCTTCACTCGCTCTCTTTCTCTTCACCTTTCTCCCCCTATCTATCCTCTTTAATCTGTAAATTCTTTAGAAGTACCAAATTTGTTTAAAAGGTCTCGGTACCCAAATGGCAGAGTGGTTTGTATTTCCGATTCATATTTGCTCCGCTAGCGGTTCTGTGTTCGAATCCTGGCATAGACCGTATTTTTAATTGGCAGTCGTATGAAAAAGGTGTTGTATTGGTTTTACTCCTCGTCCGCGACAAACAAACCATTTAGTAGGTCGTTTTAGCCCTCTTGAATGACGGGATATAATAAGGTTTTTTTCGCTACTTGACTTTTCGATGTTTTTTATAATGTTTTATGTATTAGTAATTGATTTTTTTTAAATAATAGAATATGTAATTTTGTCATTTTGATCATTATTCCTATACATGACTCTGTCAAAATTACAAATTTACAAAAATAACCGGACTTTTTTGTGGTCCTTCTTCCTTAATTGGATTAAAATTTGAGGTATCAAGCTTCATTTCTACATCGTTACACAGCATTTTCTAATATATTAATTAATTAAACTGAAAGTTTGAAATATATTTACAAAGCCGGGATATAGCTCTGTAATTATTTGTACATAATAAAGAGAGTATAAAGTTAGTTGTATACATTTTTATAATCTGATTTTGGTATAAATGTTTTGCAGAGTGTTCAGAGGTGAATGATCACGATTTATCTCCAAAAGATATCAAATTTATAAAGCTATAAGATTAATTGATCGTTCCGAAACCGTTAGGAAATAAATTATCTTTGGTATTTTTGGGAGAAACTTTTTATTTTATTTTTAGTCAGGGGGCAAAAAGATTTAATACTTTCCCCCCTGGGGTTTTGTAATATCATGACCCACATACGATAACATTTGAGATAAACCTCAGAAGGCCAAAATTTACTTGTAAATATGATTTTAAAATGCAGTATTTTTTTAAAAATATTTTTCCTTCTTGAAAGGGGTCAAAGAACTTGAAACGACGACTACGTCTGTTCCTTCTTCGAAGAGAGTGGGATAAGATCCAGTTTCTTCAGGTAAATCGATATAATCCGAACAACAAAGGCACAATAGAAAAAAAAACGCGTTTTCTAACGGAATTTTTAGGCATTTTAAAAGTGGAGGAAAAATATCGCGTCGGGACGTTTAAAAACTCGGAAATCGTGCTTAAATGGAGGTAAAGTTCATCACTGATGAGGGTCGCAAATGTGGATATGTTTTAAGAATTAGCAAAAATAGGAAAATATTTTTTTTCTCGTTTGGGTTTCCCAAATCATACACATTATTTGAGTACAACTGGCAACAAGTGTTATTCTGAGGCTTTGAACATGGTTTTGATTGCCTTTCTTGACTTTTTATTATAGATATGTTTACTTATTTTGCTTTTTTACTTTTTACTTTATTATAGATTTTATTATAGAGTATATAGGTTACACAGGCCTTGAGGATCGCCCAACCTGGGTATTGGCAGTACGGGTCAAACCTTGGTCTTATCCGTAAAACAACAGAGGTTGGGCTCCAGGGGCTATCAATAGCTAGGTCAATTCAGCCCTCAATGCAATCACTCTCTAAATCTTAACACATTCAAGCTCTCATTCTTAACTATATTCTTTCTTATTTTCATACCATTCGCTAGGTTAGGTGTACTTGATATTCCTCTTGCAACCTCTATACATTTTATGTAACTAATTCTGAATGTATTTATTAGCGAGATGTGCAGTGTTAGAGATCTAATTGAGTGTCAATGGAGTACTCAGTATTCTGCCTTTGACCCTCAATTAGATCTCCCACAATACAAATTCATGCTATTAAATACTTTCAGTCTCAATATGCACAAAGAAATGCAAAAAGAGATATCTATACAGTACATAGAGTAAAATAGTCCTGTTTTCTGTAAAAATGAGAACAGGACAAGCAAGCACTTGCTGCTGAGCTCAAGCATAAATCTCATATCGAGTGGCAATCACGTCTCTACACACGTCTATCTACTCGTTCTCTACATGGAGCCAAGAAATCACACCCTTCATTTAAGTGGGACACGTGGAATTACCAATTTTTTTTTTCATTTATTTGTTTATTTACAATGTCCTACATGAAGCATATAGCCTAAATTAAATTTAGAGCTTTCTCTATGTGGTTTGCAGGATGATGAACCTGTAATTTGGTTGTCACTGGTCACTGGCCATCTTCAATGCCGAGTCTGGATTTTTGTCATTTCACAACAGCTAAAATCCACTGAAAATGGTGAAACACCGAAATGAGTCTAAACTGTCCAAACAAGCAAGGATAGGCAGACCAAACTGATTAGAAATGACCGAATAAAAGATTCTTTTCCCCACAGACAACATGGAGAAATCTCATTATGCAAATTTATGTAGACTGATTGATCTCAATCAGCTTATTCTTGCTAGTTTCGCCTGTCAGATATGTTTTGCCATCTTAAATGATGGATTTGTCACAAACTGATATACCAATTCAGGCCTAGACAAACATCTCACATTGAAAAGTTATATAAAGAAAAAAGGTGTTAAAACAAATAAACAATAATTCACACAATTATTCAGAAATCGTGAGATGCGGTCTGGTGTGATGTCGGTTCCAGAAAAACCTTTTCTTTATCGTGCCAACATTTCGATCTTTATTGAGATCATCTTCAGAGCTCGAAGTGTTTGTCTTCTGTGTAATTGTGCCATTCTTGCGTGTCGTGTTGAAAGTGTCACTCAAAAAGGGGCACTCTCAACACGACACGCAAGAATGGCACAATTACACAGAAGACAAACACTTCGAGCTCTGAAGATGATCTCAATAAAGATCGAAACGTTGGCACGATAAAGAAAGTGTTTCTGAAACCTACATCACACCAGACCGCATCTCACGATTTCTTAATAATTATCGATTAATGGTCACTAATCACCCACACATAAACTGGTCAACATTAATAGTTTATTTCAATCAATTAATCTTTATGTAACGTATTGGTTGAGATAAGAAAGTCAGTGTCACAAGCGGGATTCGAACCAACGACCTTCGGCTCAATACGCCGCTGCTCTAACCACTTGAGCTATCATAACCTTGATCCACTCGGACACCAACTCCCCATCTCAACCCCACCTTTCGAATTTTCCCTCCTTTTTGCCATTTTTCAATTGGACCACAAATTCTAATGGGATTAATAGTTTAATTTTCTTGCTGTATTGCAAAATTTACATAATATTTTCCAGTCCTTATAATTTACCAATAAAATTCACCCAAAGTGAGGTTTTTACATACGTCATTTTAATAAATGAAGTTCACCTAGCAATGTAAATTTCAGTAATAATTAATAATTTTACATTAGGAAAAATAGTCAATGTGTACATTATTATTGATATTTCATTTTCCAAGAAAGTTATTTCTTACTTCTCGGTTTTTGTTGTGTTTTACAATAATACAATAGCTGGATTACTGCTGGCTTACAAGTATTGCGTAAAGTTCATTCACTCCCTTAACTCTCTGTATAATCCATTCGGATATCTTTTTTCATATCATCCATGTGTATCCACAATTACTAAAGGTTAACACATTATGAATTTATTTAAAATATACACTAGTGATTCTTTATACATCCTACATGACTAGCAATTTGGAAAATATATTTTATATAATTTATGTACCCATTTCATAATATGACATTGTCGATAGTGAACAAAATAATATGCCCAGTCATTTTAATGATCAAAAAATCTAAAATAGCTGTAATATATTTGTTTTTGTCATACAAAAGCCAAGATTTTTTTAAATGTTTTATACTGTTATGAATTAAAAAATCGGAAAGTGTCATGCAAACTTTTTATTTCAGTTGGCCCTAAAGAATAATATCCCAAAGCAAATCAGGCTTATAACACAGCGAAAATTTAGCATAAATACAGTGCTTAGGAATGGCGACAAGCCAGTGGCGGGTGTCCCTTACAGCAGTCTCAAGATTGGCGTACCGAAAGAAACATGGAAGGAAGAGAGGAGGTGAATAAACTAAAATAACCCAATTTGCCTTTGAAATATGTGTAATTAATATAAAATATTTCAGGGTCGCCATGACACCTACAGTAACATCAACTCTAGTCAAAAAAGGCTTCACCGTGGCAATCGAGTCAGGCGCTGGTGTGGGTGCAAAATTCAGAGACTCGGACTACACGGAAGCCGGGGCAAAAATTGTCAACAAAGAAGAAGCATTTACCTCTGGTAGGAATTCATTTAATAATTTATTTTTCATTTTATGTTATAAAAAGCTTTTGATCTCAGCATTGAAAACAGAAAGTAGCCTTGACCATCGTAGATATTCCAGTTAAATATTGTACTGTGAATTATTATTTCTAAAATTAAAATTTAAACAAAAAACAATGTTCGTTTAATTTTTTGAATACTCTTCTATTTTTCTTACAGTTAGATATAACAGATAATACAATGAATTATTAATAACTAGATCTGGTTATTGTGATTATATGTGTTTGATTTTTTACTCCCTGATCTCAAAAGATTATCTGTAGTTGATTTCAGCTACTGTTATTGAAGAAAAGATAAACAGTTTATCTCAACAAGCTGACTTTTATGTAAATGGGCAATTGGTGTTAGCAGTAAATTTTTGTCCCAGATAGACCATTTTACAGGGAGAAAAATATTCATACAAAAACTTAATTTTCTTTTAAACATCTCACCTTTCTTATAGTAACAATTGAAAATTTGATTTATTTCCATATGTAGATAAAGAAATATTCAGTAATGTTATGTTTAAAATGTCCTACTGTTTGAAAAAACTTCATATTTTATGTATTTTAAAAATAATTATGCAATTAATTAATTACTATGCCGTTAATTAGCTCAATCCAGAAAGCAAGATGTTATCTGATATTTATATCATTTGGAGTTATGAGATAACCCAAGGAAAAAAATTGTTTGTACTAGTTATCTTAATTGAAGAAAAAAGTAATAAGCAACACTGGCGAAATGCTGAAACCAGTCGTGTCACAAAAATATTGTTACTTAAACAAATAAATTAATAATTTTAATAGGATTGATAAATTTTCATTGTTGCTTTTGTTTTTTCAGATCTTGTTTTGAAAGTGCGCCAGCCTAGTGAAAGTGAGGTTCAACTATTCAAACCCGACACTACACTAATTTCATTTCTTTACCCTGGTCAGAATAGGCCACTTATCGACAAGTTGGCTTTAAAGAAAATCAATGCATTCGGTAAGTAAAAATTTCAAGTGTCACTCTTGAATCTTAATAACAAGTGGCTTTTATCTTTTCAATTATTTGAATAGTTTAATTTTCTGTGATTAAGTAAACATATTTTTTTTTCTAAACAGCGATGGACTGCATCCCGAGGATTTCGAGGGCCCAGGTCTTTGACGCGTTGAGCTCGATGGCGAACATCGCCGGTTACAGGGCAGTTATTGAGGCTGCTAACCATTTTCCAAGGTTCTTCGCAGGTATAAATATTACTAATTGACATTTCATCTAACAGCAAACTACGTTTTTACTCCCGTTTAGAAAATACATTTTTCTCACTTCTACATAAACACGAGTTTCAATTATTTGTTGGTGTTATGTTAGTTTCTGCTCAACAGACTGAATAAACAAGAAAATTAACAACTCAAATGGTGTTATTTAAGGAATAATAACTATGAAAAACAAACCTTGAGTTATTTCTATGTTCACATTACCCTAATGTTTGACCACAATTATTTATGTTAACTGTATACCCTTTTTTTTAATTTATTTCACATTGCGAATGCTTAAAACAATTATAATTAAACAAATACCTTTCAGACAAATTTTAACATTATGATTATGTTCATCTGAAGGAATTAGATTTTGGCATACAAAAGATCTCGATGACAATTAACAATATTGATAAATAGATTATTAAGATTTTTTATTAGTTTCAGTCCCATTCAGTACATTAATCAAAGTTAATTTTTAAACAAAATTTGAGATAACCTGGACAATGAAAGAGAATTGCATGAAAATTATCTGTTGAGATGGAAAGCAGATCAAGTCACAGTGGCTCAGATGGTTAGTGTTAAGGGACAGTTCTGAAGACTGGGTTCAAATAAATTATTGTTATAATAATAATAATTTTACGTATTTATAAATTTGTTGAAGTCGTGAGGAGCTGTCAAGAACGAAGTATTTTTTTTAGAAACCTTTTTGATTTTTTGCCTTTATTCGAGTCATTTTCATGGGCGAATTAAAAACTCTCCCAGAAAAAATACAATACAGATGGAAATATAAATTTTAAATAATGTATTTCACATAAAATGTGGTGCTATTCTTGTGGTGTCTGATTACAAATTCAAGTTTCACAATTTCGTATTAAAAAAAAAAAAAAAAAAAA
>NW_019392765.1:0-42753 GCF_000648675.2 Cimex lectularius | reverse complement strand
GAATCCCTTTGATTACGTATGTAAATAAAGCATCGTCGTCCAACTTACCCCGATTCGCGATCTCGCGAAGGCGGTAAAAGTACTGTCGTAACGTTTCATTTTTCCGTTTTCTTGATGTCGATAAAAGCGTGTGGATTTCTGCGCTGTTCAGTGGTTTTGCAAACTCGGCTGCAAGGGCGTCCTTCAGCAGTTTCCATGAGATCAGACCTGATTCTGATTTTAGGAACATCGCTGCCGAGCCGACCAGTTTTCGTTTGGCAAAAATGAGTTTTTGCGTGTCGTTCCATTCGCATAATACGGCCGTTTCCTCGAAACTTGCGATCCAAGAACGCAGATCGAAGTCATCATCACCCGAAAATGAGGGAATCGCTTCCTCCACGTCGCGAAAAGAAATTGAACGAACCTGGTTTCCATCTGCGCCGAAATCGGTTTGTCTTTTTGCCTTAGGTGACATGATGCTGCTTGATGAGAACGCGTCACTTCAATTTCACTTTTTTTTTTTTTAAGACGGACCCCCAAAATGTAGGGAATTAAAGGTCTCCCACAAATAAAAAGATAAAGATTTAAAGTTTATTGGTAAAGAACACATAAACAAAAGTAAAAGGATAACTAGTTAACATTAAAATACATTAGCGTAAAAAGAAACGTGTTCGTAGGACCGCGTGGTGGTAACAACTAAAACTGTCAGCTGGGGTCCAGATAGAGGGGAGAGACAGAGTTCCCGCCATGTAGGGCCTCCGTTGACGTAGTGGCGGTGAACATCCTACATATATATATATATATATATATATATATATACATATATATAATGTCTCCATTGAGAGGTTGGTTTGGTTTCGAAGATGATATGGGTGGCTGTTTCTTCCCCTTCATTGCATAATCCACAAATTGGAACATCATTGAATATGTTTGCTTAGATGCCAGTGACTGGTAAATAGTCATATCACTCTTCTTATTTTAGCCCTCTCTAAAGGTGGCCATTCACGATCGCCCCTAGCAGTCCAAACGGAGTGACGCTGTCCAAAAACCACGTTAATGGCAAAACGGAACTGGCGCTGTGCTGAATATTCGACCGGTCCAAACTCCATCGCGCCACTCCAAATATCTACGGCACAGCGACGGCATGGCGCGTTTGTGAATGGGAAAACCTGGTGTGAATGGTGGAATATTGGAGCACTGGCTTGGTCGTGAATGGGAGAACCCGTGTTTTTTTGGTTCAGTCTTCGTCTTTCTGTCACCGAGTAAACATCTCCGTCCTACATTCTCAAAAAGTGAAAACGTTTCTTTTTTATTGGCAATGAGATCCAATCGAGATTTTATTGTTGATATGATTGAATTGTATGAAAATTTACTATGTTAATGGAAAGTGGTGGACAATGATTACCACGATAGATGTAAAATAATTTTTTTTTTTTTTTTTGTCAGTCACAATAGCTCAAGTGGTAGAGCATCGGCACATTTAGCCGAAGGTCATGGATTCAAATCCCACTCATGGCACTAGCTTTTTCATTTCAACCGAAACCTTAAAAAAAATTAATTAATTGAAAGAAGTAATTTGGTCAGTAGAACACTAAATATAATGAATAAATAAGACGTTTCATCCATCCTTAAATAGTTCCTCCAATCAGCGGCTTCAAGGGAAAGATCTTTCATCCAATTGATGTGGGTATTACGGCTTCTGTTCAGGAGCCACACCATTTCGTCTTTAGTTTTTTGCTTTTAATATATAACAAACAGCAGCGTAGCACAAGAGCGTATCATCCATTTTGAGAAGGTAATTCACTAGATGACGTTCGGAACGACTGGCTGTTGAGTGGTCATAAATGCCCCCTCAAATTTCATACACTCCAAATGGAGCTATACGGCTTGGCGTGGTTCCATTTGGAGCGATCGTGATGGCCACCTTAACTGTCACAGTGTTTCCTAGTCTTGGTGAGGGTTGTTTTAGCGTATGCTTACTGTGTCTAGAACCTCTGTAGTTTATGAATTTCTCCTTTTGTCTTTTGTGGATTTATTTTGTAATGGAGGATTCTGTGTTGTTTTTGTTATCCCAAGGATTGGTTCAGGGCCTATATATGGCCTTACAGATTCTCCTCTTCCCAGTGTGTCTGCCAAAATTCCTTTGTATCCTTCTATCCAAGATATCATCAGTGGTTTCCCCAGGTTTTAGAGATTTTGGATGCATTCACTGATAATTTTATGTGATTTTTGTCCTTGGTGAAAGTTGAAGATAATCGTGGTTTGTGCATTTTCTTGTCAGATTGGAACATATCCAACAGAGTCCTACAAAAACTTTCAATGGATTCCTTTTATTTGGCAGTATTACCATTTTCCAAACAAACAAACAAAAATAATTATAAGATTCAAAGAAAACTTCTCTTCTCGAAATAAAAAAAGAAAACTTGTATGGAAGAGAAAAAGAGACATCCAAGCATTGAGAAGCAAGGAGTTCTAGTAATAGTCACAAAACAAATAGACTCGTTAAATAAGGGGAGGGGAGACCTAGCGCAAGCTAGTGTTCGGGCTTAAACACCCTTCGCAAAAAGCTAATGATTTTAAAAACGTAAATGTAAAGTTACATTCGACTATCATTTTCAGGTCAGATCACGGCAGCAGGAAAAGTTCCTCCTGCAAAAGTCCTTGTCATTGGCGGTGGTGTGGCTGGACTTGCAGCAATCGGGCAAGCCAGGAACATGGGAGCGATTGTCAGAGCATTTGACACCAGGTCAGCTGTGAAAGAGCAAGTTGAATCTTTGGGAGCTGAGTTCTTGGAAATAAACATAAAGGTTTGTTTTATTGTCTAACTGCCCCATCCAATACTGCTGATAGAGGAGAAGAAGGAATAATTAATGCCTGGCAGAAGAAACTTTTTCATTTGTACATTCACCCAAGACACAATAAGTCAATATCAACCTTGTCATACTTTGTTAATGGATCACCTCAACTAGCTCACTTTATAAAATTATTGATTGAAAATGATGACTGCTTTATCAGATGCCCTTGTCCTTGGGCTGTATGTTCAAGTTGCTGACAATTTAGTCTTTCTTTTTAACCACTTTTTATATCTTTCCAAGTAATGTGGAAATAACTGCCAAATTTGAGTCAACCACAGCATAATTCCCATGTTATGTATCAATAAGTTTACGTGACAGACAAAGTTTGTGGTGTGAGTTTACCCTTCATCAGTGTTGAAAAAGTAATCCAGAAATCTGGCCCATATAGGGTATCCAAGATGAGTACACCTAACTCATCACCCCGATGGCTACGCCTGATTACTTCATCACCTTCTTGTTAAGTAGTCAAAAGTAGACATGATACATCTGTGACCTCAGCACATATGATACTGGTATGTCTTTTTATTTATTAAAATCCCATGCCAGTCGTATCTCAGACCTACTATGTCACTGCTGATGTTACTTTATTGACTTGTCTTAAATTATTGTAATAATGCATCTTCAAATGCTTAATAAATATGCAAAATTTAGCCCAATTGTCACTTTTATGCTTTAAATTCAGGAAGAAGGTGCTACTGCTGGTGGATACAGTAAAGAGATGTCCAAAGAGTTCATCGAAGCGGAGATGGCTCTTTTTGCCAAGCAAGCTAAAGAGGTCGATGTCATCATAACGACTGCGCTCATCCCTGGAAAGAAAGCTCCCATTCTAATAAAAAAGGTGATATTTTTTAAAATTATTTAAATACCTCTATGAAACTAATCAATTTACATTATAGGAACATATCGAGTCGATGAGCCCGGGTAGCGTCGTTGTTGACCTGGCAGCCGAGACAGGTGGTAACATCGAGACAACCAAGCCAGGGGAGATTTACACATACAAAGATGTGACTCACATTGGTGTAACCGATCTTCCCTCTCGTCTTCCCACCCAAAGCTCAACACTCTATGCAAACAACATTTCAAAATTTCTTCTTTCAATCGGTAAAGAAATTTAATTAGACGTCCAATAAAATGTAGAGATGTTTAACTTAGCAGAATTCAATGCGAGTTATATTTATAGAAAAAGTACTGTTTTAATAAATTTCTTTATATTATACAAAATACAATTCTCAGTTTATCCAATTATAAAATTGATTTGATAATTTATTTATAGGAGAAAAGAATCACTTTAATATCGATTTAAAGGATGATGTTGTTAGAGGGTCTCTAGTCCTCCTGAAAGGTGAACTTCTGTGGCCACCACCTCCCATCCCAGTGCAAGCTGCACCTCCTCCTGTAAAGCCAAAAGTGGCTAAATTAGAAGAGGTCAAAGCTGTAAGTCCATTCAGAGAAAGGAGTAAAGAAGTTGCACTTTACACAGCTGGTGAGCATTCATAGAGCACATTTGTCCAATAGTGTTTGTGTAAAAGATATGTACATTTTTTTCACTTGATTTTTATAGGATTATCAAGCATTTTGGCACTTGGTGCGGCATCACCAAATCCAGAGTTTTCTGCCATGACCTCTACATTCGCTCTGGCCGGTATTGTGGGCTATCACACCGTCTGGGGTGTCACACCTGCACTTCATTCTCCCCTGATGTCAGTTACAAATGCCATTTCGGGGATAACAGCTGTCGGTGGGCTGCTGCTCATGAATGGAGGCTTATACCCTACTAATGCTGTTGAGGTATATATTTACAAATTCTCTCAAATAGCACAATCTTATATTGTGCAACATTTTGGTGAGGCATGTGATTTAATTTTCTCATCCTGATCTGCCTGTTTTTCGTGTTTTTTGTCTGTTAGACTTGTTTTGGCATTTTGCCGGGTGAAGCAATGGTCACTGAAGTGGTTAGTAAGGGTTATAAACAGTATGAGACAAGACACCAACTAATTCCATTCTATGTTTGAAGTTGTAAGCGGCAACGGCAGAATAATCTCTCTGCATTGCTTGTTTTTCTCTAAGCGATAAGACAGTCAGATAGTCAGCTTAAGCACTGCGCTACTTATTCTTGTGTAGGGGTCGGTGAGGTTCTGGAATTCAATAAACCAGAATATAATCTTCAACGTTTATTTTAATACATTTCCTTCTTTTAAATGTACGCAACCACACCAAAATCTTAATTAATCAATTCAGCCAGCCATAACTCTAAATCTGGGATGAGTGGACAAAGGGACGCTCGCCACAATTAGCTTCCACAGCATCCTCAGCCCCTTTCTGGTTTCTCGACCATCAACCTGAGCTGATGGATTGCAATATTTGGTCTTCGCTGGCTGAGTCCTCTTGTTCAGTCCTGGCTGCTTCTCTTTCTGATCGCGTCCTGGAGTTGACTGTTCACTGCCTGGAGTGAGTCTTCAGTCTTGACTAAGGGCAGTCTTCTGAGGTGAGTCTATTCTCACCTGTTGACTCACTGGTGTAAGCCGTTGGTCTTAACAGACTTTTGATTTCCAAATCATCCCTTTTTATACCAGTTTCTCTGCTGGAGTAGGGTGGAAAAGAAAATCAAAAGTCAGGGGAGTAGGGTGTACCGGCAAAGATGGATGTGGCGCAACTCCAATGTACCATGTCCCATGCCGCTACATTTTTTTGGCCTACAACCCTTCTGCCCTAAATAACTTTATATATAGTTATTTACAATTAATTAAGGTTTTTAGTTAGATAAAAAAAATCAATGGCAAGAGCGTGATTCATGCCCACGATCCTCGGCTAGATACGCCGCTGCTCTATCACTTGAGCTATCGTGACCTCGATCAACTCGGACACTAACTTCCTATCTCAACCCCACCTTTTGAATTTTCCCTCCTTTTTGCCATTTTTCAAATGTGTAATCGGATTGGATTCTCGGCGACAAATGAAATGGCCACGGAGAGCTTTAGTGAAGTATACTTCATTTTAAATCATTAAATTCACTAATTTCGTGGTCCGCTTGACCAATTAATATATTACAATTAATTAAGGTTTTTAGTTGAGATAAAAAAGTCAATGGCACGAGCGGGATTCGAACCTACGATCTTCGGCTAGATACGCCGCTGCTCTACCACAGACCTCGATCCACTCGGACACTAACTTCCCATCTCAACCCCACCTTTTGAATTGTCCCTCTTTTTTGCCATTTTTCAATCAGAGAGCAGCGGCGTATCTAGCCGAAGATCGTGGGTTCGAATCCCGCTCGTGCCATTGACTTTTTTATCTCAACTAAAAACCATAATTAATTGTAATATATTAATTGGTCAAGCGGGCCACGAAATTAGAAAATTAGTTATTTATTTGATCGGATGTCTAACTATCGCAACTTTTTTTTATGTTTTCCAGGTTCATGGGAAACTTCGACATTCTTATTTATTTGGCCAACTGTAAAATTTGCAGGGCTCTGTTTCCCTGGTTTGTGAGGAACGTCATATTACTCCCATCTCTGTTGTGACAACCTTCAACCAACTGCTTAATTATTGCAGAGTTATGTTAACCAGATTGATGGGGAACGTCACATTGTTCCGGTCTGGGTGATCGCCCCTTCGGAATTACAGCCTTTTTTTCATTTAAACTCATTTTTTTTTCTTACTACAACTACAACTTATTCTAAGATGGTGGCCAGTGTACAAAGTTTTACTTTTGTTTTTACATGCTATAAACATAATCAGAATAATCAGATCCGACAGACCAAACTAGAGAGAATAGGCAGACAAGTAAAATAAATGATACCTAAAATTCATTTATGTTTAAAGATCCTGATTATGATGAATGTTATTAAGAGGAAAAAAGAAAATAAATTTAATTATTTTAGGCTTTGGCTGCAACTGCTGCCCTGATATCCTTCACTAATGTTTTTGGTGGTTTTATCGTGACAAAACGGATGTTGGATATGTTTAGAAGGTATACATACTTCATAAAGAAATAATTGGCCAAAACAATATAGCAATGAGATTTTAGGCCTGAGGATCCTCCAGACTACAATGGTCTGTTTCTTATACCGGGAGCTTCTCTCGTCGGAGGATATGGTCTTGGCGTAATGGCAGGCTATTCTGAGATGCACCATATGGCAGCCCTAGCAGCATCACTGTGTTGTGTGGGTGCACTGGCAGGGCTTAGTTCGCAATCCACTTCCAGGACAGGCAACAATCTCGGAATTGTATGTTTATTATTTTTTCCCTCTTTTGATCTTTAAATAAAAAGCGTGATTTTTTTAAAGGTTGGCGTGGCAGGAGGCATTGCAGCTACTCTTGGTTACATGAATCCAAGTGTTGACGTTTTGTTACAAATGGCGGCTTGCGCTGGTATTGGAGGAAGTGTCGGAGCTGTTGTCGCCAAGAAGATTCAAATTACTGATCTCCCCCAGCTCGTTGCCGCTTTCCATAGTTTAGTCGGGCTTGCTGCTGTTTTGACATGTGCAGCTACATTTATCCACGATTTCCCAACTCTTGCTACAGATCCAGCAGCTAATGTCATTAAATCATCACTCTTCTTGGGAACTATAATCGGAGGTGTTACATTCAGGTAGAAGAGAAAATATAATTATATGGACAAGCAGATATTAACAACAATTAATTAAGGTTTTTAGTTGAGATAAAAAAGTCAATGGCATGAGCGGGATTCGAACCCACGATCTTCGGCTAGATACGCCGCTGCTCTACCACTTGAGCTATTGTGACCTCGATCCACTCGGACATCAACTTCCCATCTCAACCGCACCTTTTGAATTTTCCCTCCTTTTTGCCATTTTTCTTTTTTTCGAATCCCGCTCGTGCCATTGACTTTTTTATTTCAACTAAAAACCTTAATTAAATGTAATGTATTAATTGGTCAAGCGGACCATGAAATTAGTGAAATTAACAACAATGTTTCAGTGGTTCTCTAGTTGCTTACGGAAAGTTACAAGGCCTCCTTAACTCTTCACCTCTTCTCCTTCCTGGTCGTCATGCAATGAATGCAGCTCTTTTGGCAGCTAACATTGGTTCCATGGCATATTTCTTCACAGACCCTACACTCTCGGGTGGGTTGGCTTCTCTCGGCGCAGCAACTGTACTTTCAACAACAATGGGAGCGACACTCACTTCTGCAATCGGTGGTGCAGACATGCCGGTTGTTATCACCGTACTGAACAGCTACTCTGGCTGGGCTTTGTGTGCTGAGGGTTTCATGTTAAACAACAACCTTATGACAATCGTAGGAGCTTTAATTGGTTCCTCTGGTGCTATCCTTTCTTATATAATGTGCAAGGTATATTAAAGATTGGACTTTCACAAAAACAACTTAATTAACAATTTACCATAAAATGCAGGCAATGAATCGTTCCCTGGCCAATGTCATCCTTGGAGGATACGGTACTTCTTCAACGCAAGGAGGCAAGCCGATGGAAATCACTGGTACTCACTCTGAAGTATCAGTCGATGGAGTAGCCGAACTCATCAAAAATGCAAAGAACATCATCATCACCCCTGGGTATGGACTTGCTGTGGCAAAGGCCCAATACCCCCTTGCTGAAATGGTCTCATTTCTAAAGAAAAAGGGCAAGAAAGTGCGTTTTGGAATTCACCCAGTTGCAGGTAATTAACAAAAAGTTTAATTCACTAGTTTCATGGTCCGCTTGACCAATTAATATCTTACAATTAATTAAGGTTTTCAGTTGAGATAAAAAAGTCAATGGCACGAGCGGGATTCAAACCCACGATCTTCGGCTTGATACGCTGCTGCTCTACCACTTGAGCTATCGTGACCTTGATCCACTCAGACACCAACCTCCCATCTCAACCACACCTTTTGAATTTTCCCTCCTTTTTGCCAGACTTTTTTATCTCAACTGAAAACCTTAATTAATTGTAAGATTAACAAAAAGGTTAAATATATTGATAATATTAAAAAAATAAAATGATAAAACATTACTTTTAATGTAATTTGTTTGCTGTTTTTAGGCCGTATGCCTGGGCAATTGAATGTACTTCTTGCTGAGGCAGGAATTCCTTATGATGACGTTTTAGAAATGGATGAAATTAATGATGATTTCAATGAAACTGATCTCACTTTAGTCATTGGTGCTAACGACACAGTGAACAGCGCAGCTGAGGACGATCCAAACTCAATCATTGCTGGCATGCCAGTTCTTAAAGTTTGGAACTCGGAACAGGTAATGATAAAAACATTAAAATTTAATGCATCAATGTTAACTTTTTTTTTGCTAGGTAATTGTGATGAAGAGATCCCTCGGTGTCGGTTATGCTGCTGTTGACAATCCTATTTTCTACAAACCAAATACAAGCATGCTTCTCGGCGATGCCAAGAAAACTTGTGATATGCTTCTTGCCAAAGTCAAACAGGTCTACGAAGAGGCGCCTGCAGGTTAATTTATGTTTGATTGCACTTTTGTTATTGCATTCTTCCAAAAGCAAATGGTTTTTTCTAAATGAACACCATCCTTGGAAAATTTAAGAATCTCTTAAATTGTTGAACTGTTTTAGAATATTTTCTTTTTTAAATCAGTGAAATCTATAGGCTGTAAATAATTAATTTTTTTAAAAAATTTAAGGCACAGAATAGACTTATATATAGACTGATAATCAATATTAAAAAAAAAAAAAAGTAAATTAGGAAGCAAGATTATTTTATATACTTTATTTTTTGTCATTTGCAACACAGCTCAAATCAAAATATTTTACATGTTTGTTAATAAAATATTGTTAAACTCATCAGCTACCAAACAAAAGCCAATCAATCTAGGTTTTGTTATCAAAAGTCTTATTAGTAATCTGTGATAACCAATTTTGAAATTTATTTCAAGGATGATGCACATTCAACAACCTAAACAGCATTTGATAATCCCGTCATGAAGTTTGAAAACGAAAGTATCTCTGTGTCTTGTGTTAAAAGTAATTTTTTTATCAAAACAATTTTTATCTTCATATAATTGTGTGAGGGACCATCAGGATTGTTTCATGTTTATAATATTTGGAATTTTGTATTGTTTCAAACGTTTATCATTTCAAATAAAATGTTCAACAAAAGAGAGAAAAATTAAACACTTGATTCATCAATAATTTATTTATTGATGTTTTTATCCCTTGATTGTATTCGTGCCATATTGTTGATTGTACGCATTGTTTATTTTAACACTTTACATTCCTATATAAAACAGTGTGAACCGATCTGTAAATTTTAAAAATTATCAATAAAAATATTTTCACTTGTTGTCTAACTTTTATCAGTTTTACTGCTAAAAATGTCCTAAATATTTTGTTTGTTATTACTAGGGTGTATCAAATACAAACAAGACTTAAAAAATTCACTTCAGGCCTCCAAGTGCTTCCAAAAAGAAGAAAGTATGGACTATAGCCCATCCTATTGCATCTGAATTTTACCTCGTGGCACTGTTATGAGGCCTGGTGTTGTATGTAGAAGAATGACATTTTTGCAGCATCCAAAAATTCAAAATAAAAGTGCGCATTAATTGTACGTCATTCATGCAGAAACTCGTCGTGAAATGCTGCTTCAATGTTGGCCTTGGTCACTCTTGTCCTTGGGCGATCATGGGTTCTTGTCCCTGTACTGTGCTTTTAATTGCTCCAGAATTTCCATTGGATTCACCTCGTCCTTAGTCAGAAATTCGATTATAGTCTGATGCTCCATGGTATAATACACTTCTTTCTTATTCATGGTTTCTATTGATATTAAGGAGACTTGGGAGAGTTGCAAACAGTAAAATCTACCTGCACGTCAACCCCTTTCAGGCTACATCTTTTACATTTAAAAAAATCAGTCTTTTATAGTTGATACACCCTCATATTTTTGATTGATTCATCTTGTATGACAAGGAAATGAGCTTTTTTTTTAAATAGAAATCAAGAATATGAAATGCTAGGCAGTAATGTTAGAAATCTATAAATTGGTTAAAAATAAAACAATACAGCAAAGACATAAGCACTTGATTGCTGATTCAATTCCCAACATTTCCCTTGGAACTTTTTGAACCTTAAAAAACTCTGTTCACCATAATAATAAGGCTAATTATGTTCATAAAAACAGGCACCAGGATAGAATGCTAGAATATGGTAGAAGACATTACAAGGTGATTTTTAAATTATAACTTCTAGATAAAAGCGATATAATCATTTTTATTATCTTGTTTTATTATTTCTACAAATTTATGGTTTATTTAAAATGTTTACTCATTTTTGTTCATGAAAACTACAAATATTGTTCATTATTTAATCAATTCCTCATGGGAAATTTCACACCTGTTTTGGGCAAATTGTTTTCCACCCATTTATCAGCTCTCGAGTCTAGATCGGCGTTTGTGGCGTATTCCTTATTTCCACCGACTTTCCCTAAAAAGGAAACATTATCGTGTACACAACTTATTTGAAAGGGAAGATGAGTCAGTACACACCTCTCCTTATGAACCCCTCAGCTCCGCTGTTCACCAGGCCATCTATTTTTACATTTTTCATAATAGGTACATTCCTGAAATTGTCGATATGCAAGTGTTTTTTGAGCTTCTCGATTTGTTCATCACTGATGCTTTTGTTCAAGAAAGCTGCAATTTTCCTAATACATCCTTCCAAATCCTCAGAAAAAAAATGTAAATAAATCTCATAGTATTCAAAATTAATTTTACATTTATGTTTAGTGGTCTAAATTGAGATGGGGAATTGGTGTCCAAGTGGATTGAAGTCAAGATAGATCAAATGGTTAGAGCAGCAGCGTATTAAGCTGAAAGTCGTGGGTTCGAATCCCACTCATGACACTATCTTTTTCATTTCAACCAAGACTACATAAAATTAATTGAATTAATTTTACAACAGACTTACATAGATCAAGTCTTCATAGAACAAAAATAGCAAATTAGGATGGTCCTTTTGGCTCCAGCCCTCCTTGATGTGATCCAAATAAGGCGAGTACAACACTAAAAATAACAAGTTAGGCCAAAAACCCACTCCGTATTTCACATTATACTCACATAAGTCTTTTTCAAAGTAATCCCAATATTTATCGAAATCGCCAGAGAAATCATGAGCAGTGAATAACCTGTTGTGGTGGAAGTACGAAATGGCAACATCTTTTGCATTCCTTGCAACGTATACTACTTTGCATGTATCTAGGAGTTTGGGTGGAAGGAGGCTTAGTGGCAGATGTGTCTTGAGATGCCTTGGAGAAGCCATTTCTTCTCCGAAGACATAGCCAGGAATATGTCGTCTCTCTAGTTCTTTGATCACTTCTTCCTTCCTACCATTCAACTCAATGATTTCATCCGTGAACTGTTTGCTGTGCAAGACGTTGAACCTGGAAATAGATATCATTGTTTATTTATTTTTATTAGTTTTTATATTTTGCATCCATTACTTACTCAAAAAATGGAAATCGTTCAATTAACACAGTGTTTTTCGCTTTTTCAAAATCACAATCATTGTTCACTAACCAAAGTAGTTCTTGTGTAAAAGTAGTTCCTATAAAATATATATGTATATTGGAAATACTTAACTATATTGGTAGTAGTTTAAAAAAAAAACATAAAAAAAAATAAAGGACCTCAACAATATTGTGACATCCTTGTAATGTTTTTTTTTTTTTTTTTTAGTAATAAAATATTTAGACATATGACCAATCAATTTGTCAATATTTCTTTGATTATTTCAACTCTCATGCTTTATTATTATTAAAAATGTATTTTATAACTTTTTTAAATTTATTTATTTAAATGAATAATCATACTCACCTGATCTTGGATATGTCACAATCCATAAATCGTCCTCCCGTAACTTGAAATTGTAATATTTGTCTGCGTGGTCTTTGTATTGCACTGGGAGAAACCACTTTTTCGGGCCCACCTGACAAAAACCGTTTCTCTCCCCTTTGAAATCATCCATAAGCTGTTTGTTCAATTGTTCTTCCACATTTTTTATTTCAAAAGGAAACATCCTGGTTCTTTATATGCACACGGTACCTAATTAATGGAAATGAACTGAATAGAGCTTATCAGACTGGTTTTTATATTTTGTTAGTAATTTATTAAATAAATAGAGTTAGTAAGTGGATATAGTTTTACTTAAAAGCATTATTAATGATCAATATTTTTGTACCAAATCTTATTTATGGAACACACTGATCACTATTATCACTATATTTATTATTATATGTTTATTGTACAACTCAAAATCAGTATGATGTAGCAACTTTTCGACAAATGCGTATTAAATGGGTCGTGTTTATTTTGTTCTGATGTAGACGGGTAAGTGGTGGAATGTTCATGACCTACTTATTTAGCACCATTCATTCAATTCTATAAAATTCAACTTTTATTTCTAATGCTGTTAAGATTTAAAAAATAAACAAACAAAGGCAAAATTCAAAATTAAACTTTTGAAAAGTGAAAAAGTTGAAACTAAGTTTAATAAGTATTTATGTTAAAAGATTTTTTTAATGCATTTATTCAAAAAGAGTTATATTTAAAAAGTAATACTTCTTTGGGACATTTAAATATATGCATAATATTTAAAATATACAAGCACTATAATAATAAATTCAATTTTGAAATTATATCCTTCCTCTCTTGAAGAACTGTTTCAAAAAATGCATTTTTTTTTTTTAGAATCTGTTCAAAAATTATTTGAAAGTACAGACGTTGTCGGTGGTAATAGTAATTATCCTAATATAGTTGATGTCAACCTTTAATAAGGTCAGTTTGAAAGAAAAGAAAAATATCCAATTCTTTAATAAAAAATGGTTTTAAATATCAGAATTGGTTAGTCGATACCTTAAAATATTCAATCAAATTAAAAATTGGACGGACTATAGATATCATTCTACATCAATTCATACATTAGTTCTTTTTTTCATGTCCTACATATATGTGTACAATTTAAACAATGTTTGTAAATCCTTGGTCTGCTAGTTTGAATTGTGGAAAGATTTTCTGTTGGACTTTGCCTCGAGCAGGAAAGTACTTTAAAAAAAAAATCCCTGGCCCTGAAGATGTTCTCAATAAAGATTGAAACATTGCCCCGGTTAAGAAAATGTTTTTTCTAAAAACCTATGTCACACCACATTTCCGATCCCCAAATAATACAAAATTAGTACTGATTACTGATATATAAAATCTCATATCTGCACACGCATGTACAGAGTTGAGCCAATCATGCCTCGCAATCCACTGACAATTCCAGATTTGCTGATTTACATTAAATTACTGGCAGGCCTTGAGAATCAGCCACCAAGGGTGTTGGTAGTCTGGAGAAAGACCTCATCCATCCACCAAGGTAGGATTCCAGGGGCTACAAGCAGCTAGTTCATTTCAGCCCCCATGAGGATGACCCCCTCTTTTACAAGTCAGATCCTCTGGGGGGCCATGTATCATATGTTCAGGGCCAGGGATTCATAAACATTGTATAAATTCAAATACATGTAGGATGTGAAAAAAACAACTAATTTTGTATTTAATCAGACAATAGGTCAAGCTGAGAGAAAAGAAAAACAATCAGTTTCTTTGTTAACATAATCAGATCATCTTGATATATAAGAGATTCCCTGCTGATTCATTCCACTGACACTGCTCACAAAATTCAATCATCGAATCATTTTATTAAAACATTTCAATATCTTATGTAATTAACTGCTGGAACTATTGTAAAACTTAAGTAATTACCAAAAACTTCAATTAACAAAACAGAAGGGACGAATATAAATTATACTTTTTTGTTGATTCTTTACATTAACAAAATAATATTTCCTCTGGGATGAACCTCTGATTATAATCTATCGAGAAGATTGTGATGAGTGAGTCAGACATCTAAACATGTATATTTATAAAATAAAAAATCACGGAAAAATCCACCAAAATCAGCAGTTAAGATAATCTGTTTATTATTTATCCATGATAAATCTGTTGAATCTTGGGTTATCAGTAGCGTTATGTTAAAGTCTAACATTTGACATACCGAATATTATTCAAAAGAAGATACCGACAATTTTGGACTTTGTTATTCTATATTCTGATAAGCAGAGAAAGTATAAACATGTTTGATATTGAAAAATGAGACTATTTTAATCTGCCTAATTTTTAATTTATATAATTCGTTACATAATATGATAAATCATAGATCAATTTTGGCAGACTCAGAATCAAATAGTCCATTATACTTTGTATAGAATCAGTTTGAACATTCTAGATTTATTTAAATTAATATTTGTAGCAATCAATTATATTAGTGTTGGCAATATTGGGACTGAGTCTATCTTCAGAGAAATTATTTATTAAAAATTTAATTATGGCATTTTGTAGAGATCTTTTGAGATTGTTTTGGCCTGATTATGACCTTAAAATAGGTTGAAAGCGTTGGTGGAAGACAATAATTTTTATGGTAGATCAAAATCAAAGTGTGGGCCAGCCCTGCAGAAGGGTCACCACCCATGTAGAAATCTTATGTTATTGTATTTATCTAAACCTATGTACGTACAAATTAAATAAACTTATCTATCTAAAATGATACAATAAATATAAAAATAAATTATCATTTTCAAATAAAAAGTATACCATTATCTTCAAGAAAGTTCTACACAGACATACCAACCTACATTTTCAGACATTTCCACTACAATTTTTTTTTTACATTAAAAATCATAAAAGTTTTTATGTGATCATTGATTCTACCAACAGTAGTTATAAATTTAACCTGTCCTTGAAGTCAAATAAAGCCTGAGTTGACAAATGACAAACTCCAATTGACCAGAAAGAACCCCACCCCAGACCATGATTTCTAACGACACGTGTAGAGAACATAAAAATAAAATAGTACATATAATTAGAACCAAAATTAATTATGTCTCAATGATTCAATCACTAATATAAATAATAAAATAGAAAACAATCTGAATATTCTTTTCAGTTATAAATCCAATAGCAATTCTTATTAAGCATTTTACACTGAGAGGTAAAAAAAAAGTGGTCATCCTGAATATTTTTGATTATCTGTTAGGCAATCCTACAGTGATTATCTTACAACAATATTTGGTCTGTTTTAAAGGATTAGAAGTAAATAAAATCTCCCACTTGTGTTTACAATTGGGGTTTGTAAATAAATCTTTGAATAGTCGATCATGTCTTTGTTGGCTTTTCTATAAAGTTTCTTTCTAAAGTTCTGGTGGTTTGATTTTTTTAAGTTTCAAATTTGTGTGATAATGTTAAGTGATACAGATTAGGCTAGAATCATAACATTGTTGGAAGATGGAAGAAGTCAAGCGTAAGGGGCCAGCAGAGTGCTTAACGTTTCCGGAACAACTGTCCGAAGGGTCTTCCATCGCTACCAAGGTACTCAAGAAGTCATGGATCAGATAGCCATCACGTCACAACTCACAGAGACGATCATTTCATTGTTTTGAATGTACTCCGTAATAATCATTCTACCATTGTTGAGATCAGGTAACAACTTAAACAAGTTGGAAATGCCAGTTTAAACATTGTTAGGTGAGCATTTCTAAAAGTTAGATTACATGCGACAAGGCCTGCCTCTGGTCCACAATTTCTGGCAGAGAACAGGTTCGCAAGAAATGACATCTGGTCTGGACCAGATCGGACTAAAATCAGCAAAAGTATTCAAAGCCTTGGTACTTAAAGTCTGTCCTCAGCTTGATTGTTTCATAATCTAGGAACATCATGGCGTTCTGCCACCACCAACCTGTTGCTGTTTGTAGATATGATATATCTATATCTCTCAAAAGCACTTAATTTGGAAAATTCTCTTCTAATTAGACATATGTGATATCAGTAAAATTGGGTAATCAAATATTCAAGAAATTTTCTGTTTCCTTTTTTTCTTCGAATTTTCGTTTCAAATTATTTATTAACGATATTTTATTTTGCTTTTGAAATGTACAATTATTTAATAGTATGTTGTTGTATGAATACGTTATTATCATTACGGCTGTAATATGTAATAATTTTAATTATTATTATCTCGGTGTATATCTAATATATCGTTCTGCATATTGGGAATTATTTATGCCTTTACTTTTAAAAATTTCAGCTTCAATCTTATCGATTCTATAAATAAAAAGTTTCCGGGAGAGAAATACAAATATATCTTGCCGAATGAGTTGTTTTCCACTTCAACATAATAATATTTGCACGTCAAACTTTCTCTACTGTAGAATAAAACGGCTCATGTATTGAAATAAATAATTACAAAACAATAAAGTTTTTATTTGTAGATCGTGGAATTAACGAGTCGGCCGTTGTTCGTAGACGATCATATGAAGTTTCAAAAATGTTTGGGTGACAAAAATACAGGTCCATTTTAAGTTTGTTAACAACCATTTCTGATTCTTTGATAACCCCGGATTTTTAAGACGGCCTAAGAAAATTCATCATTTTTCCTAAATTCCTGCCTTTGTGGTAATAAATAAAATTAAACTAAATTATGAAAATACAAGGGATTATCGCTAAATATTATTTATTATTATTTTATGTCAACCAAAAAACCTTACATAAAAATAATACTTAATTGAAAGAAGTAACTTGGTCACTTGACCAATAAAACATAAATGGGTGAAATATTATTTTTTTGGACATAAAACAGTCTAATTGTTTTACTGCGTAATTCGACCAGTCTTGGATCCTTAATTATTCTTAAGAAAAATTGCTCTTTGATTTTAAACGAATAGCGCACTTTTTAAATTACACGACACAAAAATTTCACTGGCAATATTGAAACTTATCCATAGGTCGGATGGACTTAGCCTAAACCTATATCAACAACGAACATGAAATCAACAATTCTCCCTTGTTATGCAATATCATAGAGCATATTTATGAAAAATAGTGTTTGTTTAAAGCGATACTATTTATTTATTTTTTATAAGACTTGTAAATTTGAAAATTAAATCTCGCAGAGGACACGTATCTTGTTGTTGATGACGGTATTGAGGTGGTAGGCGTTTCAGTGAAACAAGTAGGAATATAATTTTTATTTGATGAACATTAAAGATATACCTATTATGAAGGACAGGTAGAACTAAAAATTTAATAAAATATTGTTATATTTAAAATAATAAACAGTAAAAGGAAATAATAAACTTGGGTAATATCATGAATTGTTGTGTGAAAAGTCAAAACAAAATTCCCTTAATGAGAACGGACCTTTTGACAAATTAACCGTAAGTTGTACATAAATGTTGGTTTTTACTTTATTCAAATTATAAATTTTATCTTATAAATAAGATTTTTTTGTTAATCATAGGAAATAATAATAAGAGAATGAGAAAACGTTGTTCTTCGAAAGTCCAGATATACTAGGTTTTTCCGCGGATTTGACGCTCACAAATACGATTTAATAATAAAAATTCAACTATTTGGGTACAGTTACTCTTACAAATACAATTTATCATTCTCCTGTGAAAAATTCCACCCTGTTTTTGAAATGTCACTGAAATATAAATAAATATCCATGACACAAACGTTCTGATAGTGGTTGCTCAAGTGCACTCGATGCCGTCGGAACAACAGCGAAAATAATTTTGTGAAAAGCTCTATAAGTATTTTTCTAGGCTTTTCAGATCCTAGAGGCGTTCTTCTAGACGTCTGTATAACAGTTATTGTCTTAATTATAACGTGCAAGCAATTATATTGTAAAAAATGATCATTGTCATGATGAAATTGGATCTATTGCTTAATGAAATCGCTTTCACTTATTGAACGAATGGTTTTTTCGCTTTGAAACTTTTTGAGGGTAAACTTAAATCTATGCTCTATCAATTGAGATATTTCGTTTTGTGATTTGAAAAAGAGTTGTTTTTTAAAATAAGGGACGAAAATAAAATTGAAACACTAAAGTGTAGCACGGAGAGAAGGTTGGTGGAGAGAGTAGAGGTGCTCTCGTTACGGTTCGTCCCAGTGCATTGAGAAGAATCCGACTGGTTGGAATATCACAATCGAGATCGAGCTAGCAAAGCGTAAGCACGTCATGACTGAGACTTCGACTACACCCGCTTCGGCGGCAGCGGCTGAGACACCGAAGAAGGGCAGCAAAGGAGCAGGCAAGAAGGGCCAGAAGGCTGGAGCGGCGAAGAAGGCACCATCTCACCCTCCGACTTCTCAGATGGTCGACGAGGCGATCACCAAGTTGCACGATCGAGGCGGTTCTTCCCTCCAGGCCATCAAGAAGTACGTCGTCGCCAACTTTAAAGTGGACCCGTCCAAGGCGGTCTTCATCAGGAAATACCTGAAGAGCGCCGTTGCTTCTGGGCACCTTGTCCAGACCAAGGGCACCGGTGCCAACGGCTCGTTCAAGTTTCCCAGCAAGGACAAGCCGGTGAAGAAACCAGCGGTAAAGAAGGCCACCAAAAAAGCCGCTGCTCCCAAAAAGGAAGCCGCGGCGAAGAAGACAGCAACTACACCTAAGAAGAAGCCCGTTGCCAAGAAAGCCAAAGCCACCAAAGCAAAGTCTCCGGCTAAGCCCAAGCCGAAAAAGCTTAAAGCTAGCCCAACTAAGCCTAAGAAGTCCCCGGCCAAGAAACCCTCCAAGGCCGCCGGCAAGAAGAAGGCTTCACCAAAGAAGAAATAGATCTCTTGTGATCTCTCTTCGATATTTCAACGGCCCTTTTAAGGGCCACCAAAAATTTCACTAATTCAAACCTGGTCAGGATTAGCGATTGTGTTGGGCTAAAACACCAAGATGACTGTTCAGCACCACTCAAGTAAGAACAGTCGGACCCAAAGAGTCCCAGTATAAGAAGTTTATACTGGGAGATTTAAAACGACTCAGTTTTATTTTAATTTAGTTCAAATCATGCTAATAATAAACGACAAAATCTCTCTACACGCTAGTTCATTTCAACCAAGACTTACTTAAAAATATTGAAAGAAGTAATTTGGACAATAGATCCACTGAATATAATGGGTTTATGCGTAGTGACCTTTAATAAAATTCACTAATTTAGTGGTCCGCTTGATGACCAATTTAATTAAAATCCTACTTTTTTTTAATTAAACCAATGTTTACATTTAACAATTACATTTAGGATGTGGAAAAGTGAATTTATACAATGCAAAATATATTTTATATTCAAACGACAAAGATTGTAAATCCCAGGCCCTGAAGATGATCTCAATAAAAGATCGAAACGTTGGCACGATAAAGAAAATGTTTTTCTGAAACCTACATCACACCCGACCGCATCTCACGTTATCTGAATAACTAAGTTTCGATCTTTATTGAGATCATCTTCAGGGCACAAAGTGATTGTCTTCTGTGTAATTGTGCCATTCTTGCGTGTCGTGTTGAGAGTGCACTAAAAATTAAGTACTATTCATAAATTATTCAGAAATCGTGAGATGACACACCAGACTGCATCTCACGATTTCTGAATAATTTATGAATAGTACTTAATTTTTATTTATCGCTTTATCCTGGAGCTTTGGTGACCATAAATTATTATTTAATCAATCGAAAAAAATGTTTTGTTTTTTTTAATTTAAATATTTACAATTCAGGTTTTTTTTATATTCAAAACCACGTTTTTAAAACTTTAACCACATTTAATTGCAATGGTAGAATTACACCAATCTACACTTTCTGCCACAAATATTTACTCCTTTCCTCAATACCACCCGGTTATAAATTAATCCTTTAAATCAATTTGATTTCCATTTCTTGCATCCTGGATTTTTCAAAATTTAAAAATAATAGAACTGACTTTTCATAAACAAATAATGCAATGTCGCAATTTCATGCATTGCCGCATTTTATAATAATAAAAAATCTCTTTAGAGGACACTTCCAGAAAAAAGACAACTGTAGTGACACCATGACTGTCCGTTAATCCTTTCACTGTATTTTACATATTTTTATAAACAAATTTTTTAATTATGCTTAAAAAAGAAAATATGGCAAATCTCTGATTTTTTTTAAATAAAAGTCTCAAGTCAATCAGACTATTTACAAATTTGAATAGTTTTTTTTTCTACATACAGAATTATAATGTATTTTACATTGTAACGTTCCTGATTCTCATTATTTTCCAATTTAGTTTTGAAATATAAGCTTTAAATATATAAGAGCTTTGTGGTTTCACACAGCATCAATTACAGAACAGATACATGCAAACTCAGTCGCAGCTACTCTAATATCATTAATCAAATACAATACAAATAACATACATACATCATTACATTACATTCCACACATCAAATACTTTTTACATAGTCTAATTTTCCAACAATTTAGCTTTCCTTTTCCTATTTATCCCCTTTCTATATAATCCTGAAAGAATAATCTGGCCGAACTATTACCAACACATTGTTCCCCTTTGTCGGCTTTTTTCACTTCAAAGGAGCCGACGCCTTGCACAAAATTGTCTTTTATATACCGACTTCCTTCCCCACCTCCTCAAAACCAAACATATATAAACATGAAACAGCAAAATCTCACTGGCACTCTCAACACGACACACAAGGATGGCACAATTACACAGAAGACAAACACTTTGAGTGAGTAGAAATACTTTGTTTGAATATAAAATATATTTTGCATTGTATAAATTCACTTATCCACATCCTAAATGTATTTGTTAAATGTAAACATTGTTTGTAAATCCCAGGCCCTGAAGATGATCTCAATAAAAGATCGAAACGTTGGCACGATAAAGAAAATGTTTTTCTGAAACCCACATCACACCCGACCGCATCTCACGATAAGAGCTTTGTTCATTTTGTTGTAAAAACATAATCATAGAAATTTTAGAAGTGGGATGAGTAAGTTGATCAATTACTTTAAAAGATAGTTCTCACTCGCAGTTGTTATCAATGTCCGGATTTCAACCATTAAACGCTCATCATCAGGTTGAATGAGTGAGAGATAGGTTTGCTAGAAGGAGGTGGTTGGTGGTGGGGAGAAAGCGTCCAATAGCGAACGAGTACGGTAGTATAAAACCTGTTCGGATGTAAAGTTCGTCACATTCGCCTGGTACTCTAGTAAGCAACAATGTCCGGACGTGGCAAGGGTGGAAAAGGTTTGGGTAAGGGAGGCGCCAAGCGTCACAGGAAGGTCTTGCGTGACAACATCCAAGGTATCACCAAGCCCGCTATCCGTCGTCTCGCCAGGCGAGGTGGTGTCAAGCGTATTTCCGGTTTGATCTACGAGGAGACTCGTGGCGTATTGAAAGTTTTCTTGGAGAACGTGATCAGAGACGCAGTCACGTACACCGAACACGCTAAAAGGAAAACCGTTACGGCTATGGACGTCGTCTACGCTTTGAAAAGGCAAGGACGTACTCTCTACGGTTTCGGAGGTTAAACTTGGCTTAACTTTTCCTACTATTTTAACGGCCCTTTTCAGGGCCACCACTTGCATCACTAATTGAAATTTTTTCAAGTAATCTTTTTGAAATTAGACAATTTTGGTTATTTATGGCCTTCTGTTTCATAATTAGTTAAGTCGGGAGAAGAGATCAGCTATGAAGCAAATAAATGTTTAGTTGCCTTGTTATTCTTTTCATCTAAAGTTTTTGGTTGAGATGGTAAATTTGTGCCATGGGCAGGATTCGAACTTACCTATCGTGACTTCGGCCATCTTAATCTACAACCGATCGAATTTTTTCCCTCTTTTTGCCATTTTTTCAAATGTCGTGTAGTTACGATTCGATTCTCAGTGACTTATGAAATGGCCACGGGGACCTATTGGTGAAGTAATTAATTAACTATTAAATTAATCCATATTCGTTTAGTGGACAAATTGATCATATTATTCTTTTCATCCTCAGAGTATGGGATTTATAAATATTCTTTAAATTTTACAAATACATGCTGTATATGTAAAAATGAAATAAACAATGTTAGAAATTTTAGACTCAATCAAAGTTTTTATATAGTCTTTGACACGGCGCTCAAGGTAAAGGTCCCGGGTTCGAATCCAGCGGCCCTGCATTCGAACCCGACATACTTACAAATGGGCTTTTTTTCAAAAACACCGGCACCCTCATGGTTTATATGATCTCTGCTATTGCGAGCCCTCGTAAAAAACAAAAAAAAGTTTTTATATGTGTGTTTCGTTTGATAAAGACTGTTTGTTTCATAATATGTTGACGTCGTGAGGTAGTTTAGAAAAAAACTTTTTTATTTTTCTGCCCACATTTCGACCTTTAGACTTTTATTCGGGTCATAGTCAGGGCACTAAGTGTGTGTTATCCTTGTGGTGTCATATTGGTTTCGTGTTGTTTCACACAAAACCCCTCGGCCCTCGTCGGGCACTCTCAACAAGATACAAAAGAACGACACATCTACACGGAAAACAAACACTTTGAGCGCTGAAGATGATACAATGTATCGCACAGCTTTTATGGAAACTCGCTGCAGATCAAGTTTGTGCGACCTTACATAGAAATGCTTGCCCAAACCCTATCACCACCTCCTCAATAGCTTCTCCAGAGTGAAAATATTGCGGGGATATATCCCCGTTCTTCTCCAAACCTGTCGGCCGTAAGAAGATCTCAAACAAGAACCACTGACACAACCGAAAACAAGATTTTAATCCAATCTTCCTCAGACCAACTGATGGGATTTCTATCGAAACTTAACCGAGCTGTTCTGTTGCTTGTCAAAAGTTCTCGACCATTGGATTAAAATCATTAAAGATCAAAAATTAATTGGTCAAGCGGACCACGAAATTAGTGAATTTAATGATTTAAAATGAAGTATACTTCACTAAAGCTCTCCGTGGCCATTTCATTTGTCGTCNAATCGGCTCAATACGCCGCTGCTCTAACCACATGAGCTATCGTTTATTTTTATGTTTCCCTTTCTTTCGTTTCTTCGATTATGAATTAATTAGTTAAGGAAATCACCTTTCTCATTTTTTGCGAATGTGACCTACACATTTTCGAGAGTAGCTCCCCGGCGTAAAAAGGAGTAAAGCTCTCAAATACCAAAATATACAATTAATGAAATTAAATGAAAATATAATTAGTACAATGAAGCTAGAAAGACGTGTAGTAAAATGAATATTTTTAGTTTAAAAAAAAAAATCAGTTCCCGACACCATTGTTACAACGTACCTAATTCTACAATGTATTGGGCATATTATTAGGGGGAAAAACCCTTACCCAGCACAAGTGGATCAGTCGCTTTTCTCTTCACCGCAGCTCTGATGGTAGTGAATTGTTCATCTATTTTTTCCGGAGGTTGGTGATTTGCGAACCCTGATAAATGACTGGCATTCAGGTGGTCATGCTCGTGTGAATATCTACTGGAGATAAAACCTTTGGAATTCGGATTGTTTACATCCGACCGGCATCGGCATCACACTCAACAATAAAAATTCCTTCTTTCGCTCGGGGAGCTAATGTCGAATCCGACCTCGGATCTCGGGAGATAGCGCCGATCCCCCATTAGAAAACATATTATTGATTGGAAAAGGACAATTTAAGATGTAAATATTGCAAATATAAATTTTGAACCAAGTATTCCATACACACATAAATTATGGTAATTTCTTCTACGCAATAATTTTGAATTAGACCATGTTCAAGGTGTCGCAGTTTTTCTATGGAGTACTTTCTGTGAGATTTTCCCAATTTTTTACGCTTTTTAATACAGCTTTGTTGATGTGTGGTATAATATTTTCCAGGACATTTTCGCTTTTTAGGCAAGTTTTGATTTTGAAAAAGGACAAGGTGCAAAGTTGTATTTTTCTGAAACCTACATCACACCAGACCGCATCTCACGATTTCTGAATTACTTTGCTAATAGTAGACGGAATTTTAATCACTAATGCTAGAAGAAATGGGTATTGTAAGTATATCGATTAACGGTCACTAATCACCGCACATTATAAGGTTTCTCAAATAACTGATTGAAAATGTAACTTGATCAATTGTCTACAAAAACGTAAATGAATTAATATTATAAGGTTTTTAACAATCCCTATATTTAACATGAACGATTTTCCCAATTTTTTACGCTTTTTAATACAGCTTTGTTGATGTGTGGTATAATATTTTCCAGGACATTTTCGCTTTTTAGGCAAGTTTTGCTTTTGAAAAAGGACAAGGTGCAAAGTTGTAACGGTCGTCGGCGTCACATGCTGATCGTTTGCCCCACCACGAGCACGCTCCCACTCCTCGCTTTAGGNACGAATTTGTCACATGGCTAATATGCATAGTTCATAACGCCAAAAAAAAAAAACAAGTTAGAAATGTTAATGACAGTTTACGCACTTTCGGATGCTGGATTATGTGGGAGAAGGCCTGTAACTGGTCCAGAACATGACAAAGCGCAGAGCGACTCAGTTAAGTTCCAAAAGAATTCACATCAATTGGTCTGAGCAAGATTGCACTAAAATCTTGTATGCTACTAATTGGCGATGGTTTAATGCAAGGTCCCACAGAGCCAGGATCATTGGAATTTGGAGTTGCCAGCATGTGGAATATTTTCATACTCCTCCAACATCTTAATTACTGCGAATTCTCTAGCATCACTGGACGACTTTTTACCTTCTTTTGAAATTCGTCCCAAAGGTGTTTGACAGGGTTTAAGTCGGGATTACATGCCGGTCAATCCAAACATTGAATTGAAGCTCATTCTTAGTCACCTGTGTGAGGCTTGATTTGCTACAAGTTTACTTTTTTAGCAAGTACTGTTGAGAATCCAGTTCCAAAAATTAAAATTAAAAATCGTGTTAAAAATTTGGACAATATGAAAATTCATTAAAAAAAACCTCAATACAGTAACAATACTAACAGTAAAATCCATTTCCAATAAAATGACCAAGAATGGATTAACAACAATACAAATGAAATAACACATTTTTTTAAACTTCAAACTTGTAAGAATTCTAAAAAAATTAATTTGTGCCTTTCTGATTTAGTGTTGTGTAAAGATAACTACATGTATTTGAACTTGACGATGCAATTGTAAAAAAGCTATTACAATTCTTGTGTTGGGCATCAAATTTGGTCATGGAAATTTCACTTAATATTAATATAATAATAAGATTAATATAATAAGAATAACTTCAGGCGTAACTTCAACATTGCTTCTGCCTATGCAATTCAAACAACTCGCCCTGCAATAAAATTATAAATTGTGATTAGTAATACCAGGCTAATTAACTCGAATGAGAAATGAAAAGAACTTTCCTTGCTTCTATTGGCTACAAAGTGGAAAAAGACTACTACCGCTATCTGTTAGAATTTCCTACAACGAACGATTTGAGCTGTCTTTTTTAAAACAATTTTATTTTTATTTACTAAGGAACATGGTAACTTTTTGGTAATATTTACCAGTAGTCATTGTGATTCCTGATTTTCAAATTTGATTCAGTAATAAACAAGATCAATAAATTGTACAACATTTAAAGAATAAGAGAGTAAAATTAGGTGTAAATTAATTATTCCTTTTATCTAAAGTTTTTGTCTTAAAAAACCTTAGATAAAAAGAATACTTAACTGAAATAATTCATGGTCAATTATGTCCCCTAAACAAAGATGGATTAGGTGCCTGAACAAACAAAAACACACATTAAAATATCAAACTTTCCAAAGTTTCAAACCTGTAAGAATTCTAAATAAATAGAATATTTGACTTTCTGATTTAATGCTCAGTAAAGATAACTGACTTGTATTTGAACCTGACGATGCAATTGTTCATAGTATCTTAGGGGGTACGCCATCCCTTTCATATTCGTTAAAATATGTTATAATAAATTATTTATTCGTTAATCTTATATATTTTTGTATAATTTAAACAATGTTTATAAATCCCAGGCCCTGAAGATGATCTAATTAAAGATCGAAACGTAGGCACTATAAAAAAAAAAGTTTTTCTAAACGTACATCAATCAGACAGTATGTCACAAGCTCTAAATTATCATTATACGTTTATATTTCATCGTAATTTGTATTTTTTTTAAAATGAACATATGCTTTGTAATTCACCCAGGCCCTGAAGATGACCCGAATAAAGGTCTAAGGGGCAAATAAATGAAAAACCGCTCTTCACGAATCCAACAAATTATTAAACATCCGTCACTAAAAAAAATCAGATACAAATGATTTTTCCTGTTCTCATATATGCATTGTTTTTACAGCGGCTTAAACTCGTTAGTAAGGCTTTTGTTAATAAATTTGTTCCTCTATATATATTTTGATTATGAGAAAAGTTTAAAAATATTTTATTTCCATCTATGCATTTAGTGGTCATAATTGACCTATTAATTATAATGACTTATTTAAATTAGTAGTTTTTACCTAAGATCATGGTTGAAATGAAAAAGCTTTGAAAGTTCGAATCCTGCTCATGCCATAGTTTTTCATGCCAAGTATAATTAAATTTCATGCCAACAAAGAAAAAGTATAATTAAATTGAAAAAATATAAATCTTGGATACATTTTAAGTTCGCGAATCGAGATCTGTCGGTTCAGAAGGAAACAAGCTTCAATTAAAAACCAATAGGTGGCGGGACGATAGCTTTCTACTTTGCAGCCAATCATAGGAAGGCATGTTCGCTATAAAGGGGATGGTAAACCTGTCAGCCTTCATATTGTTCTGACTTCTGTGTTCTCACTTCTCAAGCCATACAACATGTCAGGACGTGGCAAAGGAGGAAAAACCAAGGGAAAGTCAAAGACCAGGTCGTCCCGTGCCGGGCTTCAGTTCCCGGTCGGGAGAATCCACCGTATATTGAGGAAGGGCAACTACTCGGAGAGGGTCGGCGCCGGTGCTCCAGTGTACTTGGCAGCCGTTATGGAATACTTATCCGCTGAAGTTCTCGAATTGGCCGGCAACGCCGCTCGTGACAACAAGAAGACTAGGATCGTTCCTCGTCACCTTCAACTGGCGATCAGGAATGACGAGGAGTTGAACAAACTTCTCTCCGGAGTCACCATCGCCCAAGGCGGTGTCCTCCCCAATATTCAGGCCGTTCTTCTTCCCAAAAAGACAGAAAAGGGCGCCTAAATTTTCCGCCATTGTTTACTACGCAACGGCCCTTTTCAGGGCCACCAAATTATTTCACTAAATGAAATTAAATTGTACTTACAATATCCGTTTCTTCTAGCATTAGTGGTTAAAATTCCCTCTACTATTAGAAAAGCAATTCAGATATCGTGGGATGCGGTCGGGTGTGATGTAGGATTCAGAAAAACATTTTCTTTCTCGTGCCAACGTTTCGATCTTTTATTGAGATCATCTTCAGGGCCTGGGATTTACAATGTTTACATTTAGGATGTGGAAAAGTGAATTTAGACAATGCAAAATATATTTTTTATATTCAAACATATGATGTTTTTCTGAAACCTACATCACACCCGACCGCATCTCACGATATCTGAATAACTATCGATGAACGGTCACTAATCTCTATACAGTATTAGCAAAGTTCTTTAACGCTTCATCTCACTTTTCTCTAAAATACATTATTATTCCTTTGTTGACTTATTGATACAGTTATTTCTTTTTAAAGTACTTTTTCGTTTCTGGAAACATTTATTAAAATTTAATTTAGGTATTAACCTAAATCAGCCAATCAGTTGCTAAGTTTTATTTAAACGGTTATTTATTAAAAATCGTGAAACGTTGGAGTCACGTGCACTGTAGGTTTAGCTAAACGTTTTCTTTATGCCCCGTTTCGATCAATATTGAGATCAGTCAGGGTCTTGTTTTTGCTTGAATTTTAACAAAAAAGTTATTTGATTGATTGCAGATGCTAGCTTCATCTTATCATAATTATTCTAATACACATAAGATTTAATTTATGCAATGATGTACACAAATAGAAATTTTAGGTTTAATCAAAGTATCTGTACTCATTCAGTGTGTGTTTTCTATGTAGATGTGCCACGTTATTGACTGGGTTATTAGGGAAAACAAAAGGAAATTGTTGGAAACTTAGACTATATAGAAATGTTTGATGTGTGGAATTGATGATTGTTTTATATTTGTATTATATGTTTTTGTGTGTTATATGTAAGTTTTTGATATTGAATTTGATTTATGATATTAGCGTAGCTGCGACTCAGTTTACATGTGCCTGTTCTGTAATTGATGCTGTGTTTAACTCTGTTGATGTAAATAATTTCTAAAAAGTTACGTTTATGTTTGTTTTGTCCTGTGTGTATTATTTTTAGATTGTTGAAATCGAAATTGTGTTTGTGTTCAACATGGTGGGTAGCCATTGCTGTACGATTTTGTTTAGGTTTTTTGCTTTTGATTTTTTTATGTAAATTTTGGGGGAAAAATGGCTTGAAGTGTTTTATAGTTTTTGAAGGTTATTTTAAGTTATCGGAAGATAGAAATGTGTTTAAATTGTGATATAGGACGCAAATGAATGAAATGGATACTTTTGTTGGTTGCCTGTGTTTAATAGAATTGATGTAGTGCCATTACTAATAGCGGGTGGTGTTATATTGAGTTGTAATCGTTGATTATTCTGTTAATTATGTGTTCGGGGTAGTTATAAAGATATGTTTATATATCTTTATGTTCTTATGGTCACCTACCTCTCAACACGACCCACAAAAGTGACATATCTACACAGAAAACACATACTTTAAGTGTGTAGAAATACTCTGATTAAACCTAAAATTTCTATATTGTGTATATCATTGTATAAATTCATACTCACATTGTATAATCTTATATATATATCTGTATAATTTAAACAATGTTTATAAATCTCAGGCCCTGAAGATGAATTCAAATAAGGATCGAAAAGTTGGCACGATAAGGAAAATGTTTTTCTAAACCTACATCACACCAGATCGCATCTCACGATCTCTAATAATCATTTTAAAAAAAGGTTGTGGGTTCGAATCCCGCTCGTTACACCAAGAATTGTGACATGGTTTGTATAGGTTTGATTGAGGGGTGGTTGGTGGTGGGGAGAAAGCGTCCAATAGCGATCGAGTACGGTAGTATAAAAACCTGTTCGGATGTAAAGTTCGTCACATTCGCCTGGTACTCTACTAAGCAACAATGTCCGGACGTGGCAAGGGTGGAAAAGGTTTGGGTAAAGGAGGCGCCAAGCGTCACAGGAAGGTCTTGCGTGACAACATCCAAGGTATCACCAAGCCCGCTATCCGTCGTCTCGCCAGGCGTGGTGGGGTCAAGCGTATTTCCGGTTTGATCTACGAGGAAACTCGTGGCGTATTGAAAGTTTTCTTGGAGAACGTGATCAGAGACGCAGTCACGTACACCGAACACGCTAAAAGGAAGACCGTTACGGCTATGGACGTCGTCTACGCTTTGAAAAGGCAAGGACGTACTCTCTACGGTTTCGGAGGTTAAATGCGGCTTTATTTTTCTACCGTTTCGACGGCCCTTTTCAGGGCCACCACTTGCATCACTAATTGAAATTTTTCATATAATCAGTTTGTAATTAGACAATTGTTTGAAATTTATGGCCTTCTGTTTCATAATTAGTTATGTCGGGGGAAGAGATCAGCTATGAAGGAAAAAAACGTTTAGTGGCCGTAATTGCCATGTTAATGTTCTTTACATCTAACGTTTTTGGTTGGGATGATAAATTTGTTCCACGAGCAGGATTCGAACCCACAACACTTCGGCCATCATCTACCATCTCAACCTACTATTGATCGAATTTTCCCTTTTTGCCGTTTTTCAAATGTAGTGTAATTAGGATTCGATTCTCAGCGACTTATGAAATGGCCACGGGGAACTATTGGTGAAGTAATTAATTAACTATTAAATTAATCCATATTCGTTTAGTGGCATAATTGACCATATTATTATTTTTTTCTTTTATTAGGTTTCGTGGTCCGCTTGACCAAATAAATTCTTTTTTCAATTATTAAGTTAACTCAATTATTTTTTCCATCCTCAGGGCTTGGGATTTGTAAACATTGTTTGAATTTTACAAATACATGCAGGATATATAAAAATGAATTATACAAGTAAATGTTAGTTACTGTTAGTCAATGGTAGAAATTTTAGACTCAATCGAAGTTTTTATATGTGTTTCGTTTCATAGAGACTGATTGTTTCATAATTTGTTGAAGTCCTGAGGAGCGGTCAAGAATGAGGTAGTTTAGAAAAAAACTTTTTTATTTTTCTGCTCACGTTTCGACCTTTAGACTTTTATTCGGGTCATATTCAGGGCACGGAGTGTGTGTCCTTTTGGTGTCATATTGGTTTCGTGTTGTTTCACAAAACCAATAGACACACCACAAGAATAGCACCACACTTTATGCCCTGAAGATGACCCGAATAAAGGTCGGAACGACAAAAAAAATAAAACAGGTGTTTTTCTAAACTACCTCATTCTTCATAGCTCCTCATGACTTCAACATTTTATTTTTATATCAATTAATTATTCTTTTTTTGAAAGGTCTTGATTTAGTTGAAAACGTTAGTGCCGCGAGCGGGTTTCGAACCCACGAAATCGGCTCAATACGCCGCTGCTCTAACCACATGAGCTATCGTTTATTTTTATGTTTCCCTTTCTTTCGTTTCTTCGATTATGAATTAATTAGTTAAGGAAATCACCTTTCTCATTTTTTGCGAATGTGACCTACACATTTTCGAGAGTAGCTCCCCGGCGTAAAAAGGAGTAAAGCTCTCAAATACCAAAATATACAATTAATGAAATTAAATGAAAATATAATTAGTACAATGAAGCTAGAAAGACGTGTAGTAAAATGAATATTTTTAGTTTAAAAAAAAAAATCAGTTCCCGACACCATTGTTACAACGTACCTAATTCTACAATGTATTGGGCATATTATTAGGGGGAAAAACCCTTACCCAGCACAAGTGGATCAGTCGCTTTTCTCTTCACCGCAGCTCTGATGGTAGTGAATTGTTCATCTATTTTTTCCGGAGGTTGGTGATTTGCGAACCCTGATAAATGACTGGCATTCAGGTGGTCATGCTCGTGTGAATATCTACTGGAGATAAAACCTTTGGAATTCGGATTGTTTACATCCGACCGGCATCGGCATCACACTCAACAATAAAAATTCCTTCTTTCGCTCGGGGAGCTAATGTCGAATCCGACCTCGGATCTCGGGAGATAGCGCCGATCCCCCATTAGAAAACATATTATTGATTGGAAAAGGACAATTTAAGATGTAAATATTGCAAATATAAATTTTGAACCAAGTATTCCATACACACATAAATTATGGTAATTTCTTCTACGCAATAATTTTGAATTAGACCATGTTCAAGGTGTCGCAGTTTTTCTATGGAGTACTTTCTGTGAGATTTTCCCAATTTTTTACGCTTTTTAATACAGCTTTGTTGATGTGTGGTATAATATTTTCCAGGACATTTTCGCTTTTTAGGCAAGTTTTGCTTTTGAAAAAGGACAAGGTGCAAAGTTGTAACGGTCGTCGGCGTCACATGCTGATCGTTTGCCCCACCACGAGCACGCTCCCACTCCTCGCTTTAGGGTATAAATACTCGTCCAGGCCCCTTTCCGGTATCATTCGTTGTGAGTTCGTCCAGATCGCACTACTATGGCACGTACGAAGCAGACAGCACGTAAATCCACCGGAGGAAAAGCTCCTAGGAAACAGCTTGCTACCAAGGCAGCCAGGAAATCGGCTCCGGCCACCGGAGGAGTAAAGAAACCCCATCGTTACAGGCCCGGAACCGTCGCCCTTAGGGAAATCCGTCGGTACCAGAAGAGCACCGAGCTCCTCGTCAGGAAATTGCCCTTCCAGAGGTTGGTCAGGGAAATCGCTCAGGATTTCAAGACTGACCTTCGTTTCCAGAGCTCTGCCGTGATGGCCCTTCAAGAAGCTGCTGAAGCTTACTTGGTCGGTCTTTTTGAAGACACTAACTTGTGTGCCATCCATGCCAAGAGAGTGACTATCATGCCTAAAGATATCCAGCTAGCCAGACGTATCCGAGGAGAACGTGCTTAAACCGTTTCTCTGCTACTTTTCAAACGGCCCTTCTCAGGGCCACCAAAAAATGACTTCACTAATCAAAATTTCATCCCAAAAAGTTGCTTTTAAAATTTAAAGTATGTCTATGAAATTTAGTTGGTATTTTGTAAATAAATTTTTAATACTAGCTTTAGCTTAGCTTCTTTCTAACGTTCTCGATGGGGATTTAAGTTGTACTATTTTCGTTTAGGAATATATATTTGGCTCAATATATATTTGGAATGGAAGAGTCAAGCGTATGTGGCCAGCGTGCTTAACAACATTCCAAGGGTCTTCCATAGTACTGATATTGCAGGTTACTCCTGAAGGCGCTAGATCGGGTTGCTATCGTGTTATGTTAACTTCCGATAACTTAAAATAGCCTTCAAAAACTATAAAACATTTCAAACCCTTTTTCCCCAAAATTTACATAAAAAAACCCAAACAAATTCGTACAGCAATGGCTACCTACCATGTTGAACACAAACACAATTTCGATTTCAACAATCCAAAAATATTACTCACTGAACAACATAAACGTAACTTTTTACAAATTATTTACATCAACAGAGATAAACACAGCATCAATTACAGAAAGACACGTAAACTGAGGCGCAGCTATGCTAATATCATAAATCACATTCAATATCAAAAACCTGCATATAACGCACAAAAACATATAAAACAATCATCAATTCCACACATAGTGCTAGGATGTGGATATTTACATACTCCAACAACATCTTAATTACTGCGCATTCTCTGGCATCACTGGGCGACTTTTTACCCTCTTTTGAAAACTCCCAAAAGTGTTTGACAGGGTTTAAGTCGAAATTACATGCCAGCCATTCCAAACATTGAATCGAAGAACATTGAATTGAAGCATATTCTAAGTAGTCACCACTACCACTACTACCTGTGTGAGGCCTTATATTGCTTACATCACTGCATAAATTCATTTTCACATTTTACATGTATTTGCATAATCTAAACACTGTTTGTAAATCCCAGACCCTGAAGATGATCTAAATATAGATCGAAACGTTGGTACAATATAGAAAATGATTATTCGGAAATCGTGAGGTGCGGTCTGGTGATTCAATGTCGATAATATACATATATCATCACACAAAACATATAAAACAATCGCCACATTCCACACATCAAACATTTCTATATAGTCTAATACTTCAACAATTTGGCTTTCCTTGCCCTAATTATCCCCGTCTATATAATCCTGAAAGGATAATCAGGCCGAACCATTACCCACGTTTTTTCCCGTTGTCGGCTCCTTTCGCCTCACAGAAGCCGATTCCTCGTATAAAAGTGTCTTTCTATCCCGACTTCCTTCCCCACCCCTTCAAAATCCAACGTATGTAAACATAAACCAGCAAGGCAGCAATATCTCACTGGCACTCTCAACACTACACACAAGAATGACACATCTACACGGAAATCAAATACTTTAATTGAATCTAAAATTTTCTAGCATTGTATAAATTCATTCTTTTTTAAATCTAAAATTTTTTATCATTACATAAATTCATTTTTTTTAATCTAAAATTTCGTAGCATTGTATCAATTCATATTTTTATAATCTAAAATTTTCTAGCATTGTATAAATTCATTTTTTTTATCTAAAATTTTCTAGCATTGTATTGCTTCCGAATTCTTCTTTTTTTAAATCTAAAATTTTCTACTATTACATAAATTCATTTTTTCTAATCTAAAATTTCGTAGCATTGAATAAATTCATTTTTTTAAATCTAAAATTTTCTAGCATTACATAAATTCATTCTTTTTTAAATCTAAAATTTTCTCATTATAAAAATTTATTTTTTTCTCTAAAATTTTCTAGCATTGTATAAATTCATTTTTTTAACATCCTACATGTATTTGTAAAAGTTAAACAATGTTTATAAATCGCAAGCCTTGAAGATGATCTCAATAAAGATCGAAACGTTGGCACGACAAAGAAAATGTTTTTTAAAACCTATATCACACAAGACCGCATCTGACGATATCCAAAAAATCATTAATTAACGGTCACTAAATACTACACATTTTTATTTTTATACTTGTTTGTCCATTTCTTTGTAATTTTGTTAGAAATGGATTTTGTTATTAATTTTCTCTATTATTAAGGGGCTTTACTTTTAAAAGCCGTCTTTCTTTAAACAGATTTAATTCGTTTTTCAATTATAGTTTCGGGGGCTTGAGTGTGAGAACTGTTTTGAAGGGATTTGTAAGTGTATATGTCGATTTCTTTTTGGTTAAGTGTTTCTTGAAGGATTTTGTTGGTCTGTTTGATGAGAGATCTGGATGATAAATAAATTGGCTCAAAAATTTTCCATTTTATAAAAAAAATTTATAAATGGAAATCAACCAAACTCTAATTCTAGCAGTTCTATTTTTATAAAAAACTTAGGCAACAGTGACTTTTATTAAATATTACCAAAAAATGCACTATGTATTAAAAATGTAAGTAAATAAGTATAAAAATTATGACCAAACATGAATTTTACAGATGTGGCAAACTGGACGGGCCGGATCGTCGTTGCAGTTATTTCTAAGAGATAGCGGTAGTAGTCTTTTTCCACTTTGCAGCCAATAGAAAGAAATTAATTTCTTTTATTTCTCTTTCAAGGTAAATCGACGATATTTCTTTAGGATAAAGGAGAAAGATTATGTGGTTTTGAGAAAATAATGACCTAGGGTTAAAGGTCGTTGATCCACCAAATAACATTTTTTTTCGACCGGTTTCTCAAAGAATTCGCACAATCAAGTTTCTACATGAACAAATAGAAAAATCAACACTTATAATTTACGTGATTATTAAAATTGCTGAGTTTGGACCTGATGTGGCAATTGGTCATTATAATATCTTAGGTATCCGCTTTTCATAAAGTGCGTTACAATTCTTGCAATTTTTTTGTATTGTACGTCAAATACGGTCTTGGAAATTTCGCTTAATACTAGAATATCAACTTCAGGCATAGCTTCAACGATGCTTCTGTTTAAGAATTGAAACAACACGCGATAATGAAAAATTTCTAAATTGTGTTAATTGAGAAATATAGTTAATTTATCGTAAAGGAAAAATGAATGAAAATTGGCTTTTTTTTCATTGGCTGCAAAATGGAGAGAAAGTACAACACTATCTGTTAGAATTTACTAAAACGGACGATCCGTGATGTTCAAGATTATAATCATTATTCGGAAATCGTGAGATGCGGTCTGGTGTGACGTAGATTTTAGAAAACATTTTCTTTATCGAGCAACGTTTCGATCTTTATTGAGATCATCTTCAGTGTTCAAACTGTTTGTTTTCTGCGAAATTGTGCCATTCTTGTGTGTCGTGTTGAGAGTGCCCATGTTTTTCAAAAACCTACGTCACACCAGACTGCATTAATCATTTTTATTTTTATTTACTTATGAACAGTTAGTACATTGAAACAACTCGCCCTGCAATAAAATTTATAAATTATGATAAGTAATACAGGCCAATTTAACTGGAATGAGAAATGATAAGAAATTGCCTTGTTTCTATTGGCTGCAAAGTGGAAAAACACTACTATCGCTATCTGTTAGAAATTCCTACAACGAACGATTTGAGTTGTCATTTTTTAAAATAATTTTATTTTTGTCGTGTCCTTGTTTTAGTCGGCCGCTGGATAATCAATTGCTAATTTTAAACTTACGTTGAGGTGAGCGGCCCCAGAAGAAAAGTCCCAATGCTTCGTTCAAAACATTTATTGACAACTTCGGACGTCTCACGTCCTTCATCAGGTACATAATCTACAATAATAGTGAATAAAATTTATTTTAAAAAATTTAAAAGCCTTAAAAACTGAAGTTAAAAAAATTAAATAGTATAAAATCTCAAACATAACTGATTATTTAAAATTATTATAAAAACTGCATTTGAACATGAGTTGAATGTACCAGGAATTTACCATTGTTTTTTGTGTCAGTGACACCCTTTCCGGCAGTCCCAGACCAACGGCAATTTAGAGTTTTTGTTAGCGGGTTAGGCATAGAATCATTGGTATGTCTGGGAAACACCTGGTTAGAACGACACGTCAACAAATAAACTAACCTGGACGAGAGGAGAAAAACTCTAAATTGCTGTTGGCCAGGGACGCCGGAAGGGTGTTACTGGCACAAAAAACAATGGTAAATTCCTGGTACATTCAACTCATGTTCAAATGCAGTTTTATATAATAATTTTAAATAATCAATATTATGTTTGAGATTTTATGCTATTTAATTTTTTTTACTTCAATTTTTAAGGCTTTTAAATTTTTTAAAATAAATTAATAGGTTATGTACCTGATGAAGGACGTGAGACATACGAACGTTGTCAATAAATGTTTTGAACAAAGAATTTGGACTTTTCTTCTGGGGGCCACTCACCTCAACATAAGTTTAAAATTAGCTATTAAATTATTTTTATTTACTAACAAACAGTTTGTACATTTACCAGTAGTCATTGTGATTCATGATTTTTAAATTTGATTCTGTAATAAACAAGATTAATAAATTGTACAACATTTAAAGAATAAGAGTGTAAAATTAATTGGAATAATTCATGGTCAATTATGTCCCCTAAACAAAGATGGATTAGGTGCCTGNATAGATTGGAATAATTCATGGTCAATTATGTCCCCTAAACAAAGATGGATTAGGTGCCTGGACTAAAAAAACACACATTAAAATCTCAAACTTTCTAAAATTTCAAACCTGTAAGAATTCAAAATAAATAGAATTTGTGACTTTGTAATTTAATGATCAGTAAAGATAACTGACTTGTATTTGAACCTGATTGGTCATAATATCTTAGGTGTACGCTGTCCCTTTCATATTCGTTAAAATATGATTATAATAATTATTTATTCGTTAATCTTATATATATTTGTATAATTGACACAATGTTTATAAATCCCACGCCCTGAAGAAGTTCTCAATAAAGGACGAAAGGGTGTGGAGATGCGGTTCTGTGTGATGTAGTTTTGAAAATCATTTTCTTTATCGTGCGACGTATCGACTTTATTAAGATCAAGAAGAAAATGAAGAAACTAGCATCTGCAAACAAACAGATAACTTTGTTGTTAAAATGCAAGCAAAAAAGACCCTGACTGATCTCAATAATGATCGAAAGGGGGGCATGAAGAAAACGTTTTTCTAAACCTACAGTGCACGTGACACCACGTTCCACGATTTTTAATAAATAACCGTTTAAATAAAACTTGGCAATTGATTGGCTGATTTAGGTTAATACTTACATTAAATTTTAATAAATGCTACCAGAAACGAAAAAGTACTTAAAAAGCGTGTAACTGTATCAATAAGTCAACAAAGGAATAATAATGTATTTTTAGAAAGTGAGATAAAGCGTTAAAGAACTTTGCTAACAAGCAGTAGACAGAATTTTAACCGCTAATGCTAGAAGAAACGGATATTGTAAGTACAATTTAATTTCATTTAGTGAAATAATTTGGTGGCCCTGAAAAGGGCCGTTGCGTAGTAAACAATGGCGGAAAATTTAGGCGCTCTTTTCTGTCTTTTTGGGAAGAAGAACGGCCTGGATATTGGGGAGGACACCGCCTTGGGCGATGGTGACTCCGGAGAGAAGTTTGTTCAACTCCTCGTCATTCCTGATCGCCAGTTGAAGGTGACGAGGAACGATCCTAGTCTTCTTGTTGTCGCGAGCGGCGTTGCCGGCCAATTCGAGAACCTCAGCGGATAAGTATTCCATAACGGCTGCCAAGTACACTGGAGCACCGGCGCCGACTCTCTCCGAGTAGTTGCCCTTCCTCAATATACGGTGGATTCTCCCGACCGGGAACTGAAGCCCGGCACGGGACGACCTGGTCTTTGACTTTCCCTTGGTTTTTCCTCCTTTGCCACGTCCTGACATGTTGTATGGCTTGAGAAGTGAGAACACAGAAGTCAGAACAATATGAAGGCTGACAGGTTTACCATCCCCTTTATAGCCAACATGCCTTGCTATGATTGGCTGCAAAGTAGAAAGCGATCGTCCCGCCACCTATTGGTTTTTAATTGAAGCTTGTTTCTTCTGAACCGACAGATCTCGATTCGCGAACTTAAAAAGTATCCAAGATTTATATTTTTTCAATTTAATTATACTTTTTCTTTGTTGGCATGAAAAACTATGGCATGAGCAGGATTCGAACTTTCAAAGCTTTTTCATTTCAACCATGATCTTAGGTAAAAACTACTAATTTAAATAAGTCATTATAATTAATAGGTCAATTATGACCACTAAATGCATAGATGGAAATAAAATATTTTTAAACTTTTCTCATAATCAAAATATATATAGAGGAACAAATTTATTAACAAAAGCCTTACTAACGAGTTTAAGCCGCTGTAAAAACAATGCATGTATGAGAACAGGAAAAATCATTTGTACCTGTAATTTGTGACAGTTGTTAATAATTTGTTGGATTGATGATAGCGGGTTTTCCATGTTTTTGCCGATGCTCTACCTTTATTCGGGTCATTTTCAGGGCCTGGATGAATTACAAAGCATGTATCAAGCCGAAGATCGTGGGTTCGGATCCCGCTCGTGCCATTGACTTTTTTATCTCAACAGAAAACCTTAATTAATTGTAAGATATTAATTGGTCAAGCGGACCACGAAACTAGTAATGTAATAAGTTTCGATCTTTATTGAGATCATCCTCAGGGCCTGGTATTTACAAACATTGTTTAAATTTAACAAACAGGATGTGGAAAAAGTGAATTTATACAATGCAAAAAATACTTTTTTATATTCAATCAAAGTATTTCTACTCTTTTAATTTAAATAATGTTTGTAAATCCCAGGCCCTGAAGATGATCTTAATAAAGATCGAAACGTTGGCACGATAAAGAAAATGTTGTTCTGAAACCTACATCACACCAAACCGCATCTCACTAACTCTAAATAATCATTTTAAAAAAACCGTTGAGGGTTCGAATCCCACTCGTGACACTAACTTTTTCATCTCAACCAAGGCCTTACATAAAACGAATATTTAATTGATTGAAAAAAGTTCATTCTCTTAAATGATCTTGTTATTTCCTTATTGTGAAGAACAGATACAACCTTTATTTATTTATTTTTTATAAATTGAACATATTTCGAAGTAGTAGAGAGGAGAAAGTAAAGACACCGTTCTTTCTTCCTATTCAGCAAACAAAAATTTTCATAACAATTCACTCTATTATTGGTAGGTAATTGGACTAATTTTTGAAAAATGTCAATTACTGTTTATAATCCATATGTGAAAAATGTAATAGCATATTCTCCATTCTCTTCGACACCTTAGATTCTTTTCACTCTGCACAACACTAATAGAGCCCCTAATAATTCCTTTATTATTTTACTGTAGCAGTGTTTTTTCTCTTTCCTCGGACACTCGATCATCAACTTCAAATTGGTTATTATTCCTGCATTAGACGTTATGATCTTAAACCAAGAGATCATATTTCTTCCAACATTAACGTCATCATCAATGTGAACGTTCTAAGTAATTACAATTAATTAAGGTTTTTAGTTGAGATAAAAAAGTCAATGGCACGAGCGGGATTCGAACCTACGATCTTCGGCTTGATACGCCGCTGCTCTGCCACTTGAGCTATCGTGAAAAATGGCAAAAAGGAGGGAAAATTCAAAAGGTGCGGTTGAGATGGGAAGTTAGTGTCCGAGTGGATCGAGGTCACGATAGCTCAAGTGGTCGAGCAGCGGCGTATCAAGCCGAAGATCGTGGGTTCGAATCCCGCTCGTGCCATTGACTTTTTTATCTCAACCAAAAACCTTAATTGTAATATATTAATTGGTCAAGCGGACCACGAAATTAGTGAATTTAAAGATCGAAACGTTGGCATGATAAAAAAAAGTTTTTTAAAACCTACGTCACACCAGACCGCATATCTCTCCAAATAATTATCTTTGAAATGTTTCAATTTTCACTTCTTTGTAGTAGGAACAATGAAGTCTTTAATATTTAAAACCTTTTAAAAAATGTGTTTCTTAGTGACCTGTAGTTTCATAAGTTGTTGAAGTCGTGAGGAGCGGCCAAGAATGTGGTAGTTTAGAAAACCTCATTTTCACTTCTTTGCCGACGTTTCGACCTTTATTCGGGTCATTTTCAGTGCTTGGACCAATTACAAATTACAAAACATATCGATTGGAAAAAATACAATTAAGATGTAAATACAAATTTCGAACCGAGTAATTCCACACTAGCGTAAAGTGTGGTGCTATTCTTGTGGTGGTAGTTGGTTCTGTGTGAAAGTGTTGTGAAACGTGAATTTGTATTCCGCTTTATATAATTTGTGACAGGGTGGGAGACGCGGTAAACCTGGGAAAATTTCTTTGACCATAGGCGGTTTTACTTAACTCAAAGAATAGGGATTTTCTGGATTGGATTTGTGATTCGGCATTCAATATGGGAAAGGAAGACAATTATTAAGGACGATTACGAAGGTAATATAAAAATAAGTATTCTTCTTATGTAAGGTCTTGGTTGAGATGAATAATTAATTGAAAGAAGTAGTTTAGTCAATAAGGCCAGTAAGCATAATGGATATAAAAATAAGGTTTAATAGCTTACTTTCATTATGATGTTGGCTTAGCTACGGCTGCGTTTATATGTATCTGTTCTGTAATTAATGCTGTGGGTATCTCTGTTAATGTATATCCTTTCTAGAAAGTTGTGTTTATATTTTTTTTCCTTGTTTAGTATTTGTATTATGTCGAAATCAAAGTTCTGTTGTTTTTCAAAGTGGTGTGTGGCCAATGCTGAGGGATTAGTTTTTCGTGTTCTTAGTCGTATATGTGTTGTTTATTCTGTTTTTCTAAATATTCCTCATATAGTTCATAAAATTAATTTTATAAAATCCAACCGAATCGCAAATCTAAGAATGAAAATCCCCATTCACGACTTCCATACGACACCACAAGAATAGCACCACACTTTATGTGAATGGTATACTTGGTTCAAAGTTTATATTTACAAAATTTACATCTTGAATTGTATTTTATTCTAAACGACTACATTCTAGAATGCCCCTTACTACTTCAACAAATTATGAAACAACAGGTCACTAAGAAATATACATTTTTCAAAAGTGATTAGGTTTCGTTGTCCGATTGACCAATTAAATTCTTTTCAATTAATTAATCTTTAAGTAAGGCATTGGTCGAGATAAAAAAGTCAGTGCCACGAGCGGGATTCGAACCCACGACCTTCGGCTAGAAACGCCGCTGCTCTATCACTTGAGCTATCGAGACTTCGATCCGCTCGGACACTATTTTTTTTATATTTTTTTTTTTCAAATGTAATTTATTTGATTCTCTGCGACAAATGAAATGGCCACGGAGAGCTTTTGTGAAGTGTACTTCATTTTCCTTATTAAATCAATTAGGTTTCGTGGTCCGACTGACCAATTAAATTCTTTTCAATTAATTAATCTTTAAGTAAGGCAGAGAGATGGCACTGTCTTTTTTATATCGACTAATGCCTTACATAAAGATTAATTAAGTTAAAAGAATTTTCAAAAGATTTTAAATATTAAAGACGTCATCGTACCTACCAAAAGCTTGTGAAAACTGAAACATTTCAAAGATAATTCTCACAAAAAGTATTCCATGGAAAAACTGCGACACATAAACATGGTATAATTCAAAATTATTGCGTATTTCTATTTCAAGTTGAAATCAAGATTATAAGGTTTTTATTTAGAAATCGTGAGATGCGGTCTGGTGTGATGTAGGTTTCAGAAAAACATTTTCTTTATCGTGCCAACGTTTCGATCTTTATTGAGATCATCTTCAGCGTCTGGGATTTACAAACATTGTTTACATATAACAATTACATTTTGGATGTGGAAAAGTGAATTTATACAATGCAAAATATATTTTTTTATATATTCAATCAAAGTATAT